>NW_016804163.1:1136437-1141156 GCF_001698545.2 Rhinopithecus bieti
CGCGGGGGGAGGGGCGGGCCGGGGGGGCGGGTTGATGCGCCGGCCCCGCTCCCTCCCCCTGGTCCGCGGGATGGCTGGGCTCCGAGACGCTCGCAAGAAGCGCTCCATCCCTCTCCGCGCGGGCGGGAGCGCCGCCAACGCGGCGCGCCCCGGGGCCCGCTCCCTACCCGGCTCCCGGGTCCCTCAGCGCTCCCCGGGCGCGAGATTCCTAAGGACACGGCGCCTCATTCCCGGGCTCTAAATCTCCACTCGCAAGCTGGGCACCGGGGAAAGGGCGGTGGGGACACTTCCAACGTGGAAGGCCAGCGGGAGCGAGACACTTGTTTATTTCATCGGCCTTGTTTACAGTACATTTTTATTCCCAAGCACACGCGGTCGTTCCAGGTCTTTGCCCCGTTAGGAAGTGTAAATCAATCGACGCCAAACCCTTCCTGGTGCACACAAAGAGACCAATCGTGCGCATGTGTCTAATCCTCCCGCAGCCTAGAAACAGGCAAGCGGGCGAGGCAGCCGGGCGCCGACGTCCTCTGCTGAAGGAGTGGAGAAGACCGACCCGAATGGTTGATTTATGCATGCGTTTTCGTTAACTAGGACTAAAAGTGGCTCCTGGCTCTTCTGGGAAAATGGAGAATGTGGTTGTTATCAATGGATGCCAATGACTTCTTGAAATGCTCAACTTGTACAAACAAAAAATGAAGAACTTTCGCCCCTTAATGTAGAAACACATGGTGTTTTAAAAGTAGGTTTTCCATTATTGTAAAGACATTTTAATTTTAAGATTATATTTTGTGAAAGATTCGAGGAAAAGAGGGATATTGAATTTTGACTGGAGGCAATATATGGATTTTTACTATAGGCTAGAACATTTAGTACTTACGTGCTAAGGATGTTTCTAATTAGTAAAATGCATAAAGGTTGACAATTTTTAAGGTGACTCCTGCAAGAGTTATATTTAATCAAAAGATGATGTTTGTTTATTACAGTGAGCAGTATTTTTCCAGGTTCTCATTTGAAATTTCCTACCCCTATTTGAAACACAATAATACTAAGAAAGAAAGGAAACTGAACTTGAATGGGGTTGAGGGGAGAATGTAAAAACTTGAAGAACAAGGTAGCATGTCCCTCACTCCAACCAGACAGCATCCATGGGAGATTTTTGTCTCATACTTAGCAGAAGTCTCCATCTAGAGCCCATGTAAACCAGTGGAAATTCTTATTTGCTTTAACAGCACGCTATTCCTATTCATTTATTAATGTAGGCTAGCTATTTTTTTTTTTTTAACAAAAAAACTTCCCACCGTTCAAAGTACCAGATGCTGGGGCAGATCAGATACTAAGAATAACATGGTAAAATCCTTTCTGCTGTCACTCTGGAATGGGCCCAAACTCTCACCTTCCCAGATAATTTGCATAAATTCCCTGGAATGGGCTCAAGCTCTGACCTTCTCAGAAAATTTGCATAAACTCTCTGATAACTCCTTGTAATTCTTTCCTCTGAATACCTGGCACAGCTTGTCTATTCCACCCACTTTTTACTATTTCATACACTGCATGGCCATTTTTTAAAAAATATAAAGACTGCTTTAGGTTTGTAAATGCTTTAAATAAGTTATTTTATTCAGCCCTCTTTGCAACCACATATGTTAAATGAAGAATACTTGCCAGTTACTAGATGAAATCGAGGCTCAGAGACATTCAGTTGCAGAGCCACAGGTTTCAAGATTGGTTTGAGGTCTCCAATGATTTCTATGACCACAGACTCCTCCTATTTATATAATCATCTGTTTTCACAAGTCAGTTATCAGTTCTTTGAAGTCAGGGATTAGTTTTGTCTCAGCAACAATCTTAGTGCTGACATAAATAACAGTCAGGTGTGATCACTAATCATGGCTTTTAATGATTATGTATGTGATTACTGTGCCGACACTCATGTTTATCAACGTCTTTGTAATACCCTAGCGTGATTTCAGTATTCTCATTTATCTTTTATTTTTAAATTGTTGTTACAGCAATTTTTATGTATGCGTGTCCCTCTCTTTATGATCTTTATTTGCCTCTTGAAAGCCCTAGATTATCTGTCATGTAAATATTCCCAATTCTGGATCTGGTTGCATAGCCTCGATTAAATATGTTCACCCAAGTCCCACCTTTCCTACTAATGTGACTTAGAAACTTACTTGCATTCTCCTTTTTTTTGCAAAATAATAAAAGATGCTGTATATATTCTACTGAATCGTACCAAAGGAACAAAACATCTAGCTGTCCCATTGATTGGAAGGTTAAAGTGTTGTCAACACTCATCTATACATTATAAAATCATAAAATATAAATTCTATGAAATTGTAGAATTATAAAATTCTCCACCAACCTTCCAACTAGTAGTTTTTGTGTCACTGATGATCATTGCTTAGATACATTACTTCATTAGGGATTGCAAAGTTGTGATCTTCTAATTTAACTTTATTCTTGAGTTTATGAGTATATACCCTCTTCTAAAAAAGAAACAAATAAACAAAAATACTTTCCCTCACAAATCAGAGAATTCCCCTGAAACAGACACCCTATAAGAAAGGCAGGCTTCATTCTTAACCATTATCATCCATGTTTTAGAAATCTTGAATGGGTTCTAGCAAACTCAAAATGAATCCCTGCTGCCTTTGGAATATCATTTCCAAAAATGTAGTTTTGTATATTTGATGTATTTCAGTACATCACAGTCATTGTTCTTTTTGGTGTTTGAACTATCCCATCTTCAATGAGAAGGAGCTGCTTCCATAGACATTTTTGCATTTTGAACAGGTAGCCATGAACTTTACTGGCCTGGCTGTGATCAATAGCAAGGTATCCCATGCTTATCTAATACATTTCCAACTTCAGACCTGGAATTCATTATTTCCTTTGGAACCTTAATTTGTTTTCATGAGAAATTAAATTCATTTATTTTATTATTTATTTATTCTTTTTATTTATTTTTANTTTAAAATATAAGGAAAGACATATATGGATACCTATTTTGTCTTACAAAAAAAAAAAAAGCGTGCGATTCAACATTTTATTACTCCAGTAGGCAGCCTCTAAATTGGGCCCTAAGACTTGGTATCTGGCCCCATATAATTCCTCTTTCTCAGTGTGGGATGGACTTTCCCCTCCCCCCGCCCAGCTTCTAATGAATACAGCAGAAGTGATGGAGTGTTCTCCCTGAATTAAGTTATAAAAAGACTGTGGCTTCTTACATGCTGGGTCATCTCTATTGGAAAGCTTGCCCTGGAGGAAGCCAGCTACCACAATATGAACAATCCTATGGAGAGGCCCATGCAAATGAGCTTGGAGGGTGTCCATCTGAGGCTTTCCAAAAGCCATGCGAGTAAACTCAGAAATAGATCCGCCCAGTCACTTTAGATGACCACGCCCTGGCAGTCACTGAGAGAGCCTGAGCCAAAACCAACCAGCTAGGCTGCTCCTAGTTGTTTTTCAACAAAGGAAACTTTAGTTATTTGTAAGTTAATAACTAAAATAGACTTTGGTATGTGGAAGTAGGGTGTTGTCTTAACGGAAAAAAAAAAAAAAAAACCCTAAACTTTGAGAATGATTTTGGAATTTATGAGTAGCCTTGAGAAGAGTATTAGTAAAGACGGAAAGCATCTTTAACGTGCTGTTTGTAGCATTTTGGACTTTGAGGGCACTGAGTAAGCTCACATAACAAAGTGAAGAAAATATGATTGAAAATTGAAAGGAGTATTCTGGTTATTTAGTGGCAGGAAACTTAGTAACAGTGTTCCTTGCAGCTATGTGGAAACTAGAAAATGCATGTAATAAACTCCCTGATCTAGATAAGAAAATCTCCATCCAAAGTATTTGAAGTGCAACTGTTTCTTCTTTCCATTTAGTAAATTTTTGTTTGTTTGTTTAGATGGAATCTCACTCTGTCATCCAGGCTGGCGAGTGCAGTAGCAAGGTCCTGGCTCACCGCAACCTCTGCCTCACAGGCTCAAGTGATTCTCCTGTCTCAGCCTCCCGAGTAGCTGGGACTACAGGCATGTGCCACCACACATTCGGCTAATTTTTGTATTTTTAGTAGAGACAGGGTTTCACCATGTTAGCCAGGCTGTTCTGGAACTCCTGGCCTCAGGTGATCTGTCCATGTCAGCCTCAGTGGCCTCCCAAAGTGCCGAGATTACAGGCTTGAGTCACTGTGCCTGGCCCCACTTAGTACAAATTGAGAGGAGAGAGATACACTGAGGGAAGGACTGTTGAACAGAAGGGAGTCAAGAACTGATGGTTTCGAATATTCTCACCTTCTCCAGATCAGAATGCTCAAATTAATAAACGGAAGCTGAACAAAGATCTCATCCTGGGCACTGACTGCCATGAGTATTTAGTGTAAAGACAATGTCAAGAATGTGACAATAAAATATATTGTTTAAGATTTCAGAAAATCAATGATTTTATGGCCACACTCTTGGCTTTATCTTTACCCCACATTGTCATGGCATTGCTCTTGATTTGATCTAATAAAGAGAGTCACAGGAAACCCACAACATTCTTGAAAGATTTATTATGCTGAAGCATTGCCAGACAAAGATAATCTACAATGAGGAGAAGCACGTGGATTCCCAATATTCTACTAACAAGAAGCAAGCTGAGAGAACAGGTCAGGTGCAGAGACATGCTACATTAAATAAATAAATAAATAAATAAATAAATAAATAAATAAATAAT
>NW_016804163.1:1141424-1150449 GCF_001698545.2 Rhinopithecus bieti
AATAAATAAATAATATTACTCAGAGGGAGGAACGAAGAGCCTAGAAGGGAGAGCAAAAACCTTGGAGGATTATACCCTCACCCTGAGAACTAGTCCAGGAACTTCCAGCATTTCCCCATCTGGATTTCAGAATTATCATGGACCAGTAATTGTTTTCCTTCTCTTTTCTCCCTTTTTGAACAGGAATGTGTATAGTGGCTGTATTTTGCTTGTCCCACCATTGTTGGATATATGGTAGGCAGATAACTTGTCTCTTTAGTTTCAAAGGTTTGAAAAAAAGATCTACAGTTGAAAAACTGTGCCCAAGGCATTACACTTGAGAAGCCTCATTTCTGTCTCATATAACAAAATTTTGTACTTTGAGTTCAGACTGTAGTGAGTGAGAATCTGAAGGTCTTAAAAGGGGTTGGCATATTTTGCACATGAGGGACATGAAGCATTGAGGGTCAGGGGGCAGCCTGTGGGAGGCAGCTTTTAAGATAGGTCTACAACCTCCCATCTCCTTACAATCCCCTCTTTGCGTGTAGCTTGGACTACTGAATAAATTCTCAGTCTGGCAGAAGTGACAGGATGTCATTTTCAAGAATAAGTTATCAAAAGCATGCGAGTGTATTCCCTAGGTATGTCTTACTCTCCCCTTTTTTCCTTTCGTTTGCAAAATGAATATACTCCTTCCTTATGAATGTCATCTAAAAGTATTACTTAGTTCATGTTTCTAATTCAAAATACTGGAAATCTGAAAACACACTCTAGATCTTTTCTGGCACTCATTTTTAAGGAATTATGCTTTTTGAAAATGTATTTTAAGGATGTTTAGTTTACTGGGCAAGAGACTGAGTTAGGATACCCTTGGCATCCGTTTTCCCTTGTACCATGAGGTAATGGAAGATACAGCTTCTGAGTATGCCTTTTGAGACTTCCTGAAATTTACCTCCTCAGGTCCCTCACCCACGAATATCTCGATCTTCTCATAATGACAGATTTCTGTCCAGGTTCATTTTTATTCTAATGTCTAATAGTTTTCTCCTCAATGTGGGACTTCGTATTTCAGACTGCTAATCCTCAAGCAACTCCCATACACTTGCACCTCTATCTACAGTTTCCACACAACCACTTGAAGTTTGGGACATCTGAAGCCCAATCTTTTAAACTACTTTTTTTTTTTTTTAATTAATTGTTCTCAGATTGGTCTACTTATTCCTTTAGTCTAAGTAGGAAATCTTCCTCTAGAAAGTGTATCACTGGAGATTATATATATATATATATAATTATTAGGGCAGTAATAGATTGTTCTTCTCCTCTAGTTTCTCCTATACAACTACTTATCCCCCGAGATCCTTGTTGCTGTTGGTGATTAGCCATACCCACCTTGATTTTAGCTTCTGTGGCATATCTTGTCACTTAGTTAAATTAAGAAGTTCTATTAATGTTTTTCCTTTTCTATCCCAGTTGCTGTCTTTGTTTATTTGACAGGATTTAAGATATTCAAATTATTTTGCTACCACACCAACACCATCTTACAGAGCACCCACTTCTATCTTTATAAGATATTGTATTTACGATTGAAGATTTTCATATAAATATTTAACCCACTTATTTAAACTTATTTGAGGGAAAACCGACATGACTACATTTCTGTTAATGTTTAATATACACTTCTTGAATAGATCTTTATTTAATATGAATAGCCCCTATATTGTCTACTAAAATAAATACGTATTTGCTTTTGTTTTGTACCTTCTATTCAGCTGAATAGAATAGTCGATTTTTATTATAGAACCACAAACTTTAGTCATTTATAATAATTACAATGTGGATTTCATATGCTTATAATGGTGGTTAACATCTGTCAATGCAAGTTCATTTCCCATCCCAATGTATGTATTATAATTGTTCTTTTCAAAATTTGTGATACCGAAGTTTTAGTTTATAAATCCCTCCCATGCTTTCCACACTCCCCCCATTTCCCATTGGACTTGCTTGCAATTATATGATTATTTATCACTAAAATTTGAGTAAATGCATATACTTCAAATTTTGCATTTTCCTATTTAGATTATGACTCTGCTTCCTCCTTTCATAAATCATACTACTTGGTAACATATTGCAGTTTTTTAAAATATGCATCATGTTTACATATTTCTTTTAAATTTATTCTTTGGCACATTTTTCGCTGTCATAAATAATATTGTTTCCTTTGTTAAACTTTATCACTGATGATAATATTGGATTATTGGAAATGCTCTTATAGAAGTCTCATGGAAAGCTCTTACTATTTAGAATTGATTTTAAATTGATTTTCTTGGATTTTTTGTTAAAATAAAATAATTTTATCTCCTGTTCAGTATTTTTACTATAATATTTTTTATTTTTTTATTTGCAATGGATATAACTTCTGGAACAATGTGAAGTAACAGCTACTAACGCAGCCATTCAATAACATTTTTGCTAAATAAGATTTTGAGGAGGGATTAAGGATTAAAATGTTAACTATTCAGATAAAATACTTCTTTTCAAGAAAGTCTTATTTTGTAAAGTACTTGTTAACCAAAATGTTTATTGATTTTTACCAAATGTGGGCCGACCGAGGTGACTCACGCCTATAATCCCAGCACTTTGGGAGGCCAAGGCAGGCGGATCACGAGGTCAGGAGATTGAGACCATCCTGGCTAAGACAGTGAAACCCCGTCTCTACTAAAAATACAAAAATAATTAGCCGGCCGTGGTGGCTCACGCCTGTAATCCCAGCGCTTTGGGAGGCCAAGGTGGGTGGATCATCAGGTCAGGAAACCGAGACCCGCCCCACGGGCTAACACGGTGAAACCGCGTCTCTACTAAAAATACAAATAACAAGCCAGGCGTGGTGGCGGCGCCTGTAGTCCCAGCTACCCGGGAGGCTGAGGCGGGAGAATGGCGGGAACCCGGGAGGCGGAGCTTGCAGTGAGCCGAGATCGCGCCACTGCACTCCAGCCTGGGCCATAGCGCAAGACTCCGTCTCAAAAAACAACAACAACAACAACAAAATTTACTGAATGTGTCTTTTGTATCTGTGAAAATCATAATATAATTTGTATCTTAAATTTGATAAACTAAGTACGTTAATGTATTTATTTGTGTTGACCATCTTCAATTCCTAAAATACAATTTGGTTAATCAAGATTAATAAGTAATGTATTCAATTTGATGGGATAAGTTACCTGTGATTAATGTAATTATAGTTGCCATGTAGTTAGTGTTCTGTGTATTTTGTAAAAAAGGAAATAGCAAATGGCATTCCTTTTGCTATACTCAGAAATATTTTAAATAAAAAATGATCTGGTCTTTAGAAGTTGGACAAAATTTTTGGCCCCATATACTTGACAAGTTAATTCTTTTATTGCTTTTAACTCATCTGAATTCAATGAGTCTTCCAAGTGTACAAAATTTTTTCTCTGCTAATTTTAGTGATTTATGTAATACAGAATTTTTAGGATTTTAAAATTAATTATTTCATGTTGTATACAGAATTTTAAATATCTCTTTGATGTTTACAGTAGTAATCTCGTTTCTAAAATTTTGTATTCCCTTTCTTCTTTCTTTCTTTTGATTTCTTTTGATTAGGTTTACTTTTCTCGTTAATCAACTCATATTTTTATTATTTAATTGCATTTTTTCATTTGTCTTTTACATATACACACAGCTCTCCAAAATGTTTTATAAAATGTGTAACTAGTTTCCTGCTAAGTCTTTACTTAGATACAGCCCCCACTTCCTAGAGTCAAACACATTTTAACACAGGGGTCCCCAACCCCTGGGTCATGGACATCACACACAGAACATCTCTCTCCTACTTCCTTCAAATATATTTCTTTCACTTTCTTCATTTCCACTATTGTTTCACTGTGTATTATAGTCTTAATTGCGTTTACTCAAAATTTATATATTGAAGCCCTAATTCATGGTACCGTAAAATGTCACTGTATTTAAACAGGCAGTCAAGTTAAAAATGAGGTATTGGTGGGGAGAGGCGATCTAATTGAGTATGTCTGTTGTCCTCAGAAGAAGAGGAAGTTTGGAGATAGACAGGTAGAGGTAGAAGATGACGAGAAGATACAGGGAGAAGATGTCCGTCTACCAGCTGTGGAGAGAGACCTCAGAAGAACCTAACCCTGCTGATTCTTTGCTCTCAAGACTTCTAGCGTTCAGCGCATAAGAAAATAAATTTCTGTTGTTTGAGCCACCCAGTCTTTGGTACTTTTATATGGTGGCCCTAGCAAACTAATACACTATGCTACCTTAAATATTTTGTGGCTGCAGAGGCCTTCACATATTTCTTTAAATTTATTTATTGATATTTAAATGTGATGTTTTACTGCCAACATAAGTAATGTTTTTGAAATATTTTCATTTTACTATATAGAAATACAGTTGATTTTATATATTGACCTTGCTATATTCATTTATTAGATCTAGTAGTAGATTTGCAAATTATTTTGAGTTTTCTACATATACAGTGATGTCATCTCTGAATAAACATAGTTTTACTTCTTCCTGCTCTGGTTAGGGTCTATTTAAAGTTTAATGGAATTGGTAAGATTGGATGTCCTCGCCTGTTCACTTACTTTGGGGCAATCTAATATTACATTAATTTAGATATTAACTTCATAAATAACTTTTGTTATGCAGAAATTTCTACTGCTGGTTTTTGGGTAGATTTTATATGAATAGAGGTTGAATTTTATCCAATGGCAAATGTTTTGAGGAGGAGACAGTGTTCAAAGCACTTGCAAGTCTCCATTTGGTTACTTAGGCCCCATGTCATTCCAAAAATTCCACTTGGTTTCTCATTTCCATACCTGTGGACCACCAATGGGAGTAACCTAAAAATTCTCAGTCTCCACTTAGAGCAATATAGCCAAATGTTCTTCGAATAGAAATGACTGCTTACACATGATGTCACCACTTTCTCTATGGCCTTAAACACTTACTCATCTGCTGTGTTTTCAAAGACCTGATGGATCTTTGACTCCTAAAAAACAATAAGACTATGAGGAAGTTGCATGCTACTCTTCAGAAATTTTTGACGTCACTTTTTAAACCATACTACATAACTTCAGAATTCAACACATTTCTTTAGAGGGGAAATTGTTCGAGTCCCTTCAAATGTCCAATTTTGTCAGTATCAGATAATTTTTCTCATTTGTTTTATGTGTTTTTTAGAAATATGTTATTGTAGGCCAGGTGTGGTGTCTCACGCCTCTGGTCCAGCAGTTTGGAAGGCCAAGGCAGGTGGATGGCCAGAGCGCAGAAGTTCAAGACCAGCCTGGGCAACATGGTAAAACTCAGTCTCTGCGAAAAATACAAAATTAGCCAGGCATAGTGGCATGAGCCTGTGATCTCAGCTACTCAGGAGGCTGAGGTGGAAAAATCTCTTGAGCCCACTAAGTCGAGGCTGCAGAGAGCCAGGATCCCAGCCCTGTGCTCCAGTCTAGGTGACAAAACCCTGTCTCAAAAAGAAAAGATATACACACACACACACACACACACACACACATTCACATACACACATACACACACACATATATACACACACACATACACATATATATATAGTATAAAAGAGTCTTCCTTTTCATCGTTTTCTAGAGAGGTTATGATTTTCCTGGAACTTAACCTATGCTAAAGTAATTGGTAAATTCATAATAGATTTTTTGGCTTACACTATGAAAATGCAACCAATAAAATCTCTATTTTAAAAAATAAAGTTTTCATATGTGGACAAGTACTTAAGTGGTGAAGGTTCAACAATTAATTTTTTAAATTGAGTGTATATTTTCCTTATGTCCGTCTTGTTACAAGAAAGTTAAATTGAACTCTTTAAAACTTAATTTCTGTTTATTTTTCTTAGATTTCAATAGATTTTGCACACATATTTAACTGCACTTTTGTTTACTGCATCCAGATTTATGAATGTTATAGCTCCATCATATATTATGCCTTTTAAAGTCATTTAATAGCCTTTATAACTTTTGGTGCTCTTACCCTTCAAATATATACTCTTCCTGCTCCTTTATTATGTTTGTTATATGTCTCTTTTCCAAACTTTTTATTTTCATTATTTTAAGTGTGTTTATTTCAAACAAGTTTTACACTTTAACCCAACTTGACATTTTTTGACTTATGAGATAATTTAATTCACATAATTTATTTAATTCACAATTATAATAATAACTGCTAGATTTTATTCCTTTCATATATATTTTTATTATTGATTGAACTGTTTTTCACTTTTTTCAGTGTTTGTTGCATTGACATGTTTTTTACTTATTCATTTTTCTTCATTAATTTAGAACATCAAATGTAATTTTCTGTTCTAGAAATAAATCTTTTTTCTTGCCTCTTAGGCAAACATATATGATTAATCTACTGGATGCGCTAATTAACTCTTCAAGCAAAACCATTTCCCCCACCAAGATATTCTATTTTTCCTTAAGTCCTAAAGAAATAATTTTAGAATAGTTTTATTTTCACTTTCTCTTTTTTCCTACCCCCAATAGAGATTTAGAATGTGGTTATTTCTCTTATCTATTCCTTTTCCCCAACTATAAGTTATTTTTTTTCTGAGATGAATTTTTTCATAATTTGTCCCTTAACTGACACTGTATGACAAATTTCCAGGCCCTTTTCCTACATTGCAATATGATATATTTATATATATATACACACATATTTATATATATACACACACGCGCGCACACACACACACACATACATACATATCTTAAGGTACTCAGCATATTTTTCTCTAAGTTTTACGTTCCTGTATTGTAGGTATTTGGGTGTTTCCTATGGTCTTCTGTGTCTGTTTTTGAACAGAGTCTGTTCTGAAATGGGTATGTGACGGACAGACTTTGGATTTTTGCATCCTCTTTAAACATCTTTCTCCCTGAAAATTGAATAACTTGTTGATTACAGTGTAGATTCCTGGGTTTCAGTCCTGTATCTCGGTGATTTGTATATGTTATTTCGTTGTCCTCAATCTACAGTGGTGCAGGTAGAAAAATGCAATGTTGATTGACTTTTCCTTAGTATGTAACTTTTTCTTTCTGCTTCGTATCTTGTAAATTTTTCCTTCATCCTTTAATTTCAGAAATATACCAACAGAGCCTTGTGTGCTTTCTAATTAAGACGCTCTGGAACTTAACAGTTTTATTAGTAATATTATAGAAATACTTTCTATTATTTGTATTATTTCTTCAATTTTTGCTGCTCATACATATATTATCCTATGTCTTTTTCTGGAACTTTTATTATATCCAGAACGCTTTTCGTTGTTTCCCCTTATTATTTTTTCTGTCTCCTTATGTCTTTGACTCTCTTCCCTGAGACATTTCTTGCACCTGATCTTTCAGATCATATGCTCAGATGTCAACAGTAATTCTGCTCTCTTAACTCATATTCTAAACATATACTTGGGAAATTATGTATATATCTCTTGAAAGTCTTTTGTCTGCATTAAGTTGTCACTTTGAGGTTCTCAGGTGCTCTTTGTATTATTTTATTGATACTCATTCATCTTCTCCATCAGTTGTGCTTCATGTGGTTTATTCTGATTGCTTTGCCGTATTTCATTGACTTCCGGACACTTCCACTTATTTTGACTGGCTCCTGTCTAGATGTTACAGATTAATAAATCGTGAGAATCTTGTCTTTCCCTTTGAGGTATGTATATCTCTCTGGACCACAACCTTTCTTGATCAGTGGCTTTCCAACCTTACGTTTTTGCTGTTTTTCCGACCTCAGAGGAGAGTGTGACAACCAGTTAATCTTTTTAGCCTATAATAGGAGAAAATTTCCGCCCTTGCGCCCGACTCTTAGCTCTTAGCCATTCGGCTCAGAAAATACAAGCTTGGGGCAGTAAGCAGCAAAAGAGAGAACCCCAAATCCTCTAGTTTTTCCTTTTGTTTTCCCCGTTTTTCTCTACAGGAACTTTAGAGCACATTGAATTTGAAGACCAGATTCTCTGCAACTGTGAGAAATTTTCTTTACTTATCTTAGTATTTTTTTTAATTCCTACTATTCGGAAGTTATACTTTTTAATTCCATTTTGTCACTTTTTTTAATCTATTGCTTTTTGCTTTCTAATTTGGGATATTTTCTGAACTGTTATATTTAATCCATCCCATTGTTTGATAATTTTACTTTTACTTTGGCCATGATACTTCTTATCAATCAGATCTTTTGTTGTTCTGATTTTTCCTCCAAGGAGCAGTCTGCATAGTCTTTTAGATGCAATTTTTTCCTTATTCTCTTCTTATTTTCAAAGTTCTCTTCTGCTGTTTGCATTATCTGTTTCATCTGATTCTGATATTTGTTGTTTAAACTTTGTCTTTCTAGTTCATGATTCATGCAATTTTCAGCTAATTAGTAACACTTGGTGGACATATTTTTTTTTTTAAAAATTAAGGAATAGGAAAGCAGATTGGCAGATGTGCATGTGTGAGCAGCACTTACCTTTAAGATTAGAGCATGGGGAGCCATCCTTTATGTTGGCACCATTCCCAGTGAGAAATGAGGAGACCTTTACTCAGTCAGGAGTACTCACACTGGTTGGCTTCGTTCCTCCCATTTAAGTCAATGTTTTTAGAGATGAGCCCTCTGAATTTTTGCCCCTGGGTAAAATGCCAGATTGCCAGATTTCAGTGGAATAGGTTAGTAGGTGGGTGAGGCGATGACTGCCCTATGTCATCTTTCAATTATTTTCTATTCTATTTCCTTTTTCTACTATAGATTCTGTTCTAGCCTCTAACTCAAGCTTCTTAGGAATGGTGCCAAGCCAACTGACTTTCTTCTCCAATGCAACAGCTTCCTTATTTATTTATTTATTTATTTATTTATTTATTTTTGAGGCGGAGTCTCGCTCTGTCGCCCGGACTGGAGTGCAGTGGCCAGATCTCAGCTCACTGCACGCCATTCTCCTGCCTCAGCCTCCCGAGTAGCTGGGACTACAGGCGCCCGCCACCACACCCAGCTATTTTGTGTGTGT
>NW_016804163.1:1150636-1229664 GCF_001698545.2 Rhinopithecus bieti
ACTATAGATTCTGTTCTAGCCTCTAACTCAAGCTTCTTAGGAATGGTGCCAAGCCAGCTGACTTTCTTCTCCAATGCAACAGCTTCCTTATTTATTTATTTATTTATTTATTTATTTATTTATTTTTGAGGCGGAGTCTCGCTCTGTCGCCCGGACTGGAGTGCAGTGGCCGGATCTCAGCTCACTGCAAGCTCCGCCTCCCGGGTTCACGCCATTCTCCTGCCTCAGCCTCCCGAGTAGCTGGGACTACAGGCGCCCGCCACCTCGCCCGGCTAGTTTTGTATTTTAGTAGAGACAGGGTTTCACCGTGTTAGCCAGGATGGTCTCGATCTCCTGACCTCGTGATCCGCCCGTCTCGGCCTCCCAAAGTGCTGGGATTACAGGCTTGAGCCACCGCGCCTGGCCTATTTATTTATTTTTTTACTGCAACTTTATCTGCACTCCTTCACTCATCAACTCTTTTCCATCCACTTTCTTCATTCTAGAGGTGCTCAGATAACATCTCTTGATGGCTCCCCTCCAGCTCTCTTCACTATTGTGAATACCTACCTCCAAAATATTTTTCTTTGTTCTCATTTTAGAAGAAAAGGATGGAGATGACACAATAGTTCACCGTTTCAAAAGGAGTATTTGTTTTCTATTTTCTTTCCTGAATTTCTTTAAATTTATTATTTTTACTATTTTGTCTTTTAAATGAGATGCTTAAATGACATTTATTTATTTAACTACCTATGTTTATTTTTTAGTTTATGTTTTGAAACAGGGTCTCACTGTCATCCAGGTTGCTGTGCAGTAGTGTGAGCATGGCTCACTGCAGCCTCCACTTCCCAGGCTCAAGTGATCCTCTCACCTCAGCCTTCCCAGTATCTGGGACGGTAGACTCTCATCACCACACCCAGCTAATTTTTGTATTATTTGTAGCTATGGGGTTTTGCCATTTAGCAGCCTGGTCTCGAACTCCTGGGCTCAAGCAATTCACCCACCTCAGCTTCCTACATTGTGGGAATTACAGGCATGAGCTACTTTACTTGGCATGTTTGTTTGTTTTTACATGGTGAAACTATTTAAAGCTATGCACACTTTCTTCTGAGATCAATTTAGTGCATATTTGCTCTATTGCATTGTTCTCATTATGATTACAGTAATTGATAAACAGATGTTAAGATTTTGATTTCTTTTTTGATTTGAGAGCTATTTAATAAACCTGAAAACTTCAGTCTTAGATGACACTTTGCTGTTAATTTCAATTTTATCGCATTTTGTCAGAGAATGAATTCTATTAAATTAAGCTAACCTATATCATTATAATCCTATAAAATGAATATTGATTGATATTTTCTCTTAGGAGAATATAGTTAACTTTTCAAAATATTTCCATGGGTTTATTTTGAGAAAACAAATTCTCAATAAGTGCACGTTGCAAATTGATCTTAATTACATTATTCATCATATATTGTCTTTATATCATCATATATTGTCTACCTTGACAAAAAAAGTTGAGTGTATTAACTTCAACTACTGTTTCTGACCATTTTTTTTTTTTTTTTTTTTTTTTTTTTTTTTTTTGAGACGGAGTCTCGCTCTGTCGCCCAGGCTGGAGTGCAGTGGCCGGTTCTCAGCTCACTGCAAGCTCCGCCTCCCGGGTTCCCACCATTCTCCTGCCTCAGCCTCCCACGTAGCTGGGACTACAGGCGCCCGCCACCTCGCCCGGCTAGTTTTTTGTATTTTTTTTAGTAGAGACGGGGTTTCACCGTGTTACCCAGGATGGTGTATGATCTCCTGACCTCGTGATCCGCCGGTCTCGGCCTCCCAAAGTGCTGGGATTACAGGCTTGAGCCACCGCGCCCGGCCTGTTTCTGACAATTTTTTTGTGTGTATTGCCACACAAATTTATCTCTAAGAATTTTCATGAGGAAGAGGACACAAACCTTGGCGTTTGAGATTGTATAACTTTGTTGAGCCTCACACATTTGTATTTAATGTAAGTAGTATTAATATTTCACAGTTGTCTGAGTACTATATATTTCCAAGACTATCATATATAATATTTACTCAATAAATGCCAGATATACTTTTATGCTTTTTTAAAATTTTGTTTTGCCATATACATTTTGATGCAATGATATTCAGTGCATAAAATTAGGTCTGTTTTATATCCTTTAAAATATACACTTGTTAACAAAGTTACTGTGTTAACATGTTTTGCCTTGAGTTCTCCTTTGCTTGATATTTTTTAAGACTTTTTTCCCATTCGTACTTATAAAGAGGTATACGTTAATCTATTCTGTTTATTTTTATGTATGTGGATCACGTTCTTTTGGTGCACTTGTTAAAGTTTTTTTAAATTGTTGGATTTTCTTATTAATCTAGTCCTAGAATCCTTTGTTTTATGACTAATATAATTATTTTACTCCTATTTTCTACATCAATATTTTCTGTTTTCTTTCATATTATTTTCATGGTTATTTTAATGCTTTGTTAGATGGTTAGGCAGGTGTTCTTTTATCTTCATCAGTATTTTAGAAAATACAGTATCTTCCAAAATATTGAGGAATATTATATATAAAGATATATANCATTAAAACAAACAAATAGGTTCAAGGTATTAAAAGTAATGTTTAATTATAAAAAATAATTTGGAATTAAAAATCTATGTTAATTGGCATCCTCATTGATATGTAATATTGATTGACATACTTATAAGACGTGTCATTCAAGAGAAATAGAATGAGTTCATCAAATGGAATTCCAAAAATTTATTTCTTTTTAGGTAGAGATATATAATTTCATCAAACCGGTAGTTCGTGTTCAACCTTCTAGTAGTTTTTATTTTAATCCAGTGATTTGTCCATGTGAGATGGTATTTTGAGGTATAGCAGATATGAGAACCAAAATAAGGGAAAGTTCTTTTTCAGTTAGAAAGCAGATGCACAGGATCTCTTAGAACAGAAAACACGGACAGAGAATGATAGATGGGGAAACTCCTATCTTGGAGTCCCACAATGCCTGAGGGCTGACTTCACATTAGGACTTTGTAGACCCTGTATTTGCAGATCTGTCTTGTCCATGATAAACTTTTTAACACTCCTGTTCTGTCTCTCTGTCTCTAATAGCTTCTCTCTCTCTCTATATATATATACACACACACACACACATATATACGTGTGTGTGTGTATATATATATATATATTTGGTGCTAACTCATACCTATGACACTCAGCTTCTTCTTTGGTTTTCAAAAACATCATCAATCTCTGCTGCTCACAGTTCATCTCTGAAACTTCTTTGTTGTAGAAATAACATGAACATCAGAACATGACAAAATATAACTTCCAAGAGCCTCAGCTTTTCCTAACTAATGAAAGTGAATATCAATAATTCAGAGATGTCTCTTGACATTAGGTGATATGATGTCCCTGCACAGTGCCCATATCCTAGATTATATAGAACAAATAATAGGTGTCCTCTTCTGTCTTAAAGAATTTTTTGTACACATTTATCCTCTCCAAATATCGTGGAACATTATATCTTAAATCGCAGGCAAAAAGTGTCCTACATATGTATCACAGCTACTCTCATTATTTTCCAAATCATACAATAGGTAAACTTTTATATAAGTAGCTTAGTTATTTTAATCGGATGATTAGTCCAAATGTGTATACATATCTGTATGTATGTGCACGCACACACACACACACCTGTATAACTTATTAATTACAGTCAAAATTGTTGCTCTAGTTTATTCATGGATATTTTCCTTTTGAGTCTTTCAATATTTTATACACAAGATTTACCAATGCTAGTGGAATAAATGCAGCTTTTAATATCATAGCTCATTATGGAGCTCCATTATGCTTAAAATGACCATGTATACAATTAGGAATCAGCTTGAAACTGAATAAAGGCTCTAGGATCTGAAATCACATACTCTCATTTAGAATTTTGTTTCTGGAACCTACAAGCTCTGTAAACTTGGAAGGTTTGGAAAGTCATTTATCTTTTTTAGTCTTAGGTTTCTTTGGTAAAATTGAAGTGGGTATTCAATACAAATAAAATGTTCCATATAATTGGTATGAGGATCAAATGACAGTTGAATGAAATCATTATAATCCTAAAGCACATTATAAATATAAAGTGCATTATCTATAATCTCAATTATTGCAAAGGATTTTAAAAATCTTTAGAATATAAAGAAAAAGAACGTTCACTTTGCTGAACTCTGCACTTAACTCTCTAACAACAGACACAGATACATATCACTGATATCTTCTTGTTCATGTGCAGAAATATATTAACACATCCAGTATGGAGTCCTGAACACAGGTAGCTGTGTAAAGAAATGAAAATAGGTATTGGATATAAGTATGCAAAAACCCTTTTTTGGGAGTATTTGCAACATGTCTTTCAAATGAAAGGAATATTGATTTTCAAGAAAGAGAAGAGCTATGGGAAGTTTATGCTTGAGCTTTAAAAAGACAATGGTAAGATCTTTGTTTTCCTCTGAGGATACCCCAAAATACACTAAGGCTCACTGACAGGCTAGCTGGCTTAACGCATCATAGAAGATTTTTAGGCAACTCCATGGTGTCCAGAGAAGACCCTGGGTCTGCCATGACTCAAGGAAGAAATTTCTCACCAAGTTTTCACAAACCCCAGTGATTTGACAGTGTATTCCCTCTTCAATCCCCTCTTAATACCACAGCAATTCAAATAACTAAAAGAGAGCCAGAAAATGTGTCAGAGGTTATCTTGCTCATGTTTTCTAAATTTAAATATCAGTTGGAACAGATTTGTATCAGAACCCAGGGAAATATCCAGTGTTTAACATGTAATTTAGGCAAGGCAAGGAAAACAGAATAATTGGAAAATGTTTAAGAAAGTATCTGATCATTTAGAAATATTCTTCATTTATGCCATAATATATCAGATCTAAGGCACAAAATTCGGGAAAGAGCATTTTGCTTATTCCTATAGGTTCATGAAATACTTTATTTTGTGATGGCTGAAGAATCATTATTGAAGATATGGAACACGGCTGTGTATTAACATGATACAGTCCAAAGATACTCGTTCTTTCCAGATGGCAAATCTATATAATATTACAAAAAAATCTAACTATCATCTCTTGGGATCTCAGCTAAAATGACATATATTCTTGAGACAGTTTTTGACATCTCTATGTCTTCAGACAAAAATCAGCAATTTCTTATTTTGTATAATTAAATAATTGTTATGATTGCATAGATGTATTTCTAATACAATCACTGACTGACACATCCAATGCAGTGTACTGGGCACCCTATTAGAATAATCACAGTCTTCTATTTGCCTTTTCACATACAATTTACCATACTGACTTGAATATAAGTCCTTAACAAAATTTATAGAAAAAAATCAATGTGGTAACATTTTATAGAAAGGAGAATAAACAATAAAAAAAAAGTATTAAATATGTCTATGAAATCCTGATAACAGCCAAAATGTTCTCCGGTTAAAGTATTAAACTTTAATTTATTATTTGTCATGCTCGAAACTGGGATTTGACATGAAGTATAATGTGAATAGCAGGATTTGGCTTTCTGGTATATAGTTTAATGTAAAATACATGGATTCTACTCTGAGACCAGATGACTGTTACGAAGATTTTAATAAATATATCTATTTTCCTTGAGTTTTATTGATTTCATGACAAGAAATGTAAGTTTAAAAGGAGGGAGAGAAAAACAGATCTGATATATCTGTAATATTGGTAGAATCTAGGACATTTTGTCTGTTAAGGGATAAAATCAGTAGAAGGAAGTTTCTGCAGTTTCTGGGACAGACTAATGTAAAGTGTATTAGGTACCATGTTCATGACTTTGGATAGTACAGCATTTAGGTCAGAGATAATGTGAACTTGAGATTCAAGTCGAAGTATAAAACCACAATCATAGACATTACTAAATCCTGAGATCTAAAATATTGGCATGTAGATATGCACATTGTTCAAAAGGAACATGCCTGACCAAAAATGTGGTAGTTACTGATTCCCCTGTGAAGAAAAGCATCTAACTATACACACATTCACATACTTAATAATATAGGCGTGACAGAATACACTAGAAGAAGAAGAGAGAAATGAAGAGACAGATGAGGAGTCAGAAAGAGATACAGACACAGAGGGACGGGGGAGAGAGAAAGGAGGAGCAAGAGGGAGGGAGACAGAGACGCTAAAGCTATTCCAGTCCAATGGGAAACAATAGATGACATGAACAGATGATGTGTCTCTGTTAACAGATTGTGATATGGCAGGCTATATTTTAAAAGATATGTTTGGATGAGTTTCTTTACCAAAGTAAGAATTATAATTATCTTCAAGTAAGTAAGTATTTGGAGTGACTATTTGAAAAACAGATGAGTTAGTTTGCTGAGAATGATGGTTTCCAGCTTCGTCCATGTCCCTGCAAAGGACATGAACTCATCCTTTTTTATGGCTGCAGAGTATTCCATGGTGTGTATGTGCAACATTTTCTTTATCCAGTCTATCATTGACGGGCATTTGGGTTGGTTCCAAGTCTTTGCTATTGGGGATAGTGCTGCAATAAACATACGTGTGCATGTGTCTTCATAGTAGAATGATTTATAATTTTTGTGGTCTTAGAGGATTAAATTGAGATAGATCAGTAGAAGTATAATGGGAGGATTTTTTCCCAATTTACTAGAGTGTACAGTTTGAGCTACTCAGAAACAGCCTATAATATCTCATAACATGGTATTTCTCTACCTCTAAAAGTTTCAGGAACAGACTTTCTGACTCTTTCTGCTGAATGTTGAGGAAGAAATGCATACATTTGTCAGGATATTATTTTCGATGCCTTTAAGATGCTTACAGACCCATACATTTATGAATAACCTTACAAGAATCAAAGACATTTCACTTAGGTTTCTCAAATCTCTTTGATGGTCTTGTATCTTCATTTGTCTTATCCTTCATGTACCCTCATGAGCAAAGGTACGTTCTTCTCATAAGAGCTTTCTTTTCTCTCTGTAACCTCTTCATCCCCCTGCTGTTCTTCAGCTGATTCCTATCAACTCCATCTAATTCACCTCAAAATGCCCTAGCTTTCACTGTGTTGGAATAGATATCCTGTGATTGGTTGCCACCTTCATTAGCATGTCATGTCTCTCTCCTACTTCATCAGCGACCTTCACTTTCTCCCAAACCCACACCTCTTTCACTCCAGCCCTTTGCAATTTGATTTCTGACCCAGGAGTTCAATGAACTCTGTTTTTCCTAAGTCACAAATGACCTATTACTTTATTACTTTCAGTATTATAACCTGTTACTGATTAAGAAGTGGCAGGGAAGAAGATTCAGTATAATATTGGGAAGACATTTTTTTTTTAATTAGTTAAATCCAGATGTAGAAGTGGTTGCATCATGAAGCAGTGATTTTTTAGTCACTGGTTTTCCCGGTCACGTGCACAAGTGCTCTTCCTCAACCTGTCTGCTTGCAGGAAGGGTTCTCCCCAACGACCGTGCTGGAGGATGCGTCACATAAGGAGCGCTAAAGGCAAACATCATGAACTCTTTCTTGCTAATTCAAGCATAATATAATCTACTGGAAAGATCTGGGGAGCTCATGGAATGCTGGGGGTCCTGGTGTTGGTTAGAAACCGAGGTGTGCGGGGAGTATGAAGAACAGCACTGTTCTAGCGCTCATAAGCCTCTGCTCATCAGAGGAAAGGTATTCACCGTTCCTTCGGTTTTAGCAACATTATTTCAAGAGTCGATATTTTGCTAGACATTGAGATTGCTATTGTGCTACAGCCTGTTTTGCCCAGTTTTAAGATCCGACCCCTTCAGCATCTATAAAGGCAGAGAAGCACTTTGATTTGCATATGATAGGAGACAGTTAATTCCATCACTGAGAACTGGCTTGCTATTATAAACGGTGCATGAATGGTGATCAGGAAAAACTGATAAATATCCACTTGGAAACAAAAAAGGTAATTTATAATCCTTTCCCAGTTAAATTTTAAGCTGAATAAAGGCTAAGTGTCACAAACATGGCTTTTAAATGACTTCTAATGGCCTTGGATCCTCTTGTAAGCCTCCTTAAATAGGTTAAAGATTGAAACCCTGTTTGTCAATTGCAGCGGTTTGGGCAACCACTGTGCCATCGCATCCGGTCTTTTGGGGAAAGCGTACCACAAATAATATTCATCACCGGTGTAAGGACTCCGCCTCTGTGTTTCAACTCTGGCTCCCTGCATTGACACTCAATTTATGTTTTTATTAATATGAGTGTCTCACCACCGACACTAAGACTGTCTTTGCCACAGGCCCAGGGTGACAGTCACACTGCTAATTCTCAGGTGATATCACACATTGCTAAAGCATAATATGTGGATGTCACACTACCCACTCCTCAGTGTCTCAGCAAGGACCTTGCGTGGCAGGCCCAGGTCTCTAACCAGCAGCCTTTGCCAGGAGCTCAAGCTACCCCTTCCAGTCTCAGGGTTTTTCTGCCTCTTCTTCCATTCCTTAGTTTTCCTGCCAATGACAGCTCCATCCATTCAACAGAGCAAGAAATGGACTGAACATTACTTCCCTCAGGAAATGAGAAAGAGAAAGAAACGAAACTATCATATCCTGAGTTCTCACCTTTTCCAGATACTTCACATATGCCTTTTTATTCAGTTATCCTTACAATGTCACAAGAAAACTATTATTATTACAAAATAATTCACAAAGCCAAATTTGGGTGAAGGAACTAGGCCAAGGTCTCCACTTGTCAATCTTGCTACACACTCTATGATTTCCCTTACGCCATCCTGACTTTTTTTTTTTTTTTTTTTTTTTTTTTTTTGAGACCGAGTCTTGCTCTGTCACCAGGCTGCAGTGCAGTGGGGCGATCTTGGCTTACTGCAACCTCTGCCTCCCGCATTCAAGCAATTCCCCTGCCTCAGCCTCCCAAGTACCTGGGACTAAAGGCGTGTATCACCACACCCAGCTAATTGTTTGTATTTTAGTAGAGAGGAGGTTTCACCACGTTGGCCAGGATGGGATTGATCTCCTGACCTCATGATACGCCCACCTCGGCTTCCCAAAGTGCTGGGATTACAGGCGTGAGTCACCATGCCCAGCTCCCACGCTGACTTTCTGAGCACATTGTGGGGAAAGCGAGGGGCACTGGAGTTCCTACCACATGCTCTATATAGTCCAGAGCTCTTCAGAGGACAGATGTAAGGACAGGTCTATCTTTCCTTTTCTTTTGTTATGGTTCCTGTGATGAACCATGAAGATAATTGAATCCACTAGACTCCTGTCTCACATGTAAAGGATACTTCCGTGTACCATCTTCAGCAGTGAGGACATGTTTAATTACATTGCAGTGCTTACTTACACCCTTCTTTTTCCCCTGAGAAATTATGAAGTCCATTGCCCTCTTCATAATTCTCACTGGATACAACCTCCTGGTAACACTTAATTGTTTCAAGCAAGTTTAATTTTTAATCATAAAAGCAACATAAGTGTAACATTACTATTAGAAACCACAAAGAAAGACATGCATTAATGCATGTATATTTGGGAAAACTTCAGAGAAGCGGGAGTGACATCAATTGTGACACAGACATTCACTAATGTTGTCAACATTGTGTGATCAGAGCAGAGATTGGAAAAATGTTATTTCCAAGTTGTCAGATCTGACAATTGGAGAATCCAAGGTGTGGAAGTAGAACTGTAATGAACTAGGACACTAAGACTAGCAGTGATAGTGGTGATGGTGAAGGGAAGTATACAGACTTTCTTATTATATTTTCATGTTCTTTCTTGAATTTTAATACTTTTAAATGAACTATATGCCTTTTAATTGGCACCTGGAATACTCTGTCACATAATAAGGATTCCATAGACATTTATTGAATTGAACTTTATTCAATGACTAATGTAGAGGTATTCAACATTTAAACATTTGTATATGGATAATTCTTATAGTAGGGACATTAAATTATAGTGGAAAAAACCAGAGTGCTTTAATGTTGCTAAATATTTAAGTGTGCTCTGAAGGTTGTTTCTGAAAGCTCATTACTGCTTTCTTTAAGAGAGCAGTAAATTGTGAATGCATTTAGCCTTGTTCTTCCAAAGGAAAACATGATAAAAAGGAGTAAGGCATTCCAGCTTTCGGTATTATGATGAAAATCAGAATATTTCTTTTGGCTAGAGTCAATATAAAAATAAATTCCAAATGCCACCTTAATTTAAAGAAAGTTTCCACAGTATACTTTCTTACGCAACTCTGGCTCCATAATAAATGGAAGAGCCCTGTTAAGATAAAGAATACCACTTTGAGAGGCTGAGGCGGGCAGTGTGCCTGAGCTCAGGAGTTCGAGACCAGCCTGGGCAACACTGTGAAATCCCATTTCTACTAATATACAGAAATTAGCTGGGCATGGTGGCACGCATCTGTAATCCCAGCTACTCAGGAGGCTGAGGCAGGAGAATTGCTTGAATTCTCAGGAGGCAGAGGTTGCAGTGAGCCGAGATGGTGCCACTGCACTCCAGCCTGGTGACAGAGTGAGACTCCGTCTCTAAAAAAAAAAGAAAGGAGAGAGAGAGAATGACTATAGAAATGAGTTTGAGGGGATGGAGTGGTGGGATGATACAGTTATTGAGCTGAGGATTCAGGAAAGGTCGTGAAAAAAGGTCAGATCTTCCAGCAAAATGATGAAGTAGGTGTTCATACTCGCAACAGTATTCAAATTATGTGTCCTTTTCTAATCATATTTCCAATTGTCCTTGAAGCCATCCCAAATTTATCTAAAGCTTCTCACATCAAGGATCCACCAGAGAAAATGCCCCACCTCTTCACTAGAGGCAGTGGACCAAAACCAAGGTATTCACCATGGGACAATATGTAGGTATAGGAAATTCCTCATAAATAGCCTTTAAATTATGGGGTTGACATATTGAATGGCAAGCATTATTTCCTAATTGTGTTCATTTACGTTTACTATAAACACATATAAAAGCATTTATTTTCAAAGGGTAGGCATATGTGTCAAAGTCCTGAGACCAAGATTCAAGGGGAAAACTGAACTAACTTTGCATTCCACATCATCTTGAGCCTTTGAGATGTATACTATCGACCAAAGAATTTATGTTTTTAGAATAAGCTATTTTGAGTGCTTTCAAAGATTAATGGAGAAAATTAAGCTGAAGAAAATCTGGAGATGTTATAAAGGTATTATAAAGGAGATATTATAAAGATAACATAAAGATATTATAAAAGAGAAGTACAGGCAAATAAAGCATAATTGTAAATTTATTATAAAAATAATTAATGGCAAGAGAGGGAAGGGTATTATAGCACCACATTGCTAGATACACCTGTAGAGCTACAAAAGGTCGAAGTATTAGAAATAAGAAATGGAATCTAGGGAAGACAAGACCTGAGGCATTCTGGAGGGAGAGATGAGCTGATACAGGAGTCTTGGAATTTGAAATGAGCATAGAAACAGAGCAACCAAAGAGATACACTTTGAAAGTGCTGTACTTGTCGTGTTTTGAAATTTATAATCACAATGCTTTTAAGTATTTTGGGTGAGATTTTATGTAATACTTGAAAATTTAAAAGTTCATTCAATAATAATTCTCTTATAGTTGATGAGTATAAATATACAGAAAATCTGAATTAATTTTGAAACATTATATTAGCATGTAAAAACATGCAGAATATATTTTGAATGGAACATTACTTTCCATTGTTAAAGGCAAATGGCACTCTGATTGTGTAATACAAATATGATTATGTTAAACACAGGGTCACTTCAAGCATCCTATTATCTAACAGCCACTGCCTCTCTTTCCAGTTTATTCCAACAATCTCTTAGCCCTACCAGGACCCACGTTTTATATCTATCACCCTGTCAGTGACCCTTGCCCCACCCTCCTAATCCCACTCATATTCACATCTCCCCTTTGGGCACCCACCTTCAGTCCACGTTGACCCATTCTCTACTCTTTCCTGTCCTTTTGCCAGGGAGGGTCAATCTCTACAGGGAGGTTAACTTCTACTACTCGCTAGCTTATGGGTGGACTTAGCCAATGGTAATCCCAGCAGAACATAAAAAGAGAGTAGAGTGAAGTCAGATATTTATCTCCCAATTCACTTCCTGGGATGTCATGTTCAACTGTTTATACCCCTTGGGCAAAGGTCCCTGTTTCTCTCAACCGCTGCAACTCTACTGGAACATAGATTCTGCTAATCTTTTCTTCTTCATTTTCCAAGGTTAGAGGTAGAATTATTCTACTGCCACCAGTTACAGCATTATACTTTGAGGTTTTTTTTCTCTGTACCTACTTATTTTAAAATAGCTCCTTCAATAATACAGGTTGCCAGAAAATTCCGAACATATCTGTTTTCTGCCAGGACTCACGCTGCTTGCCACACACCTACCCAGCCGTAAACTGAATGTAAATCATTTTATACACTCCTACCTTTGCAGACTCTACTGAATGCAGCTTGCAAAAACACACAGTTATCCTGACTGGATGTGGCAGACTAATTAACTGGCCCTCAAAGATGTTCAATCCTAGTTGTAGGAATCTGTGAATGTGAGACATGGCAAAGGTAATTTGTAGGTGTAATTAAAGTTAGGGACCTTGAGGTGGAGAGATTTTTCTGACTAATCTGGGTGGGCCCAATCTAGTCATGTGAGTTTATAAAAGCAGAGAACCCTCCTAGTTGTGGTTAGGGAGATGCAAGGATGTAAATTGGACTTGACCATTTGCTTGTTTTGAAGATGGAGGAAAGAGGTGCAAGCTGAAGATGCTCGACTTGTAGAAACTGGGACTGGTTGGGACTGGTTGTCAAATTGCAGCCAGCAAGAAAACAAGGAACTCAGTCTTACAGCTGCAGCTAACTGAATTCTGCCAACAAATTCACTAATTAGGAAACAGATACTCCCCTAGAGCTTATAGAATGAAGCGCAGTCCTGCTGACACCTAGAATTTGATCAGACTTTAGTCTTCTGACCTATAGAATTGGAAAATAATAAATTTATGTTACATTAAATCACTATAATTGTGCTAATTTGTTATGGCAGCAATAGGAATCTGGATTGACTGTAAATTTGTAACTAGTAATTGAGTTTTAAGTGCTGTCCCAGGAATCCTACTGTATTATCCTACTCAAACTAGCACTCACCAGAGACAATTTATTGTGTTCTTTCTTCTCAAAATTCCGCATATTCTCTCTCATCCTCATATTCTTTCCATAAACTCATTTTCTGTAACACTGTGAAAAGAGAACCATTCAGAAGATAACTGGCAGAAGCTCCCTCTGCAGCACAGACCTTGCTGAAATCTAGCTCATTGGCTCTCCCCTCCTTCCTTTAACTGAGAAGGAGCTGCCCTTCTTCCCATCCGAGATCAAACTACTCTTTTGGGCAATAGGTCTCATTCTCTTTCACTTAGGAATGCAGTTCCTGACAATGGAGCTCTCTCCTAGCATTGTTACTTTTTTCCCTTTATGTTATATAATTTTGATCAACACAAAAACTGACAGTAATAGACTTCATCTTTCACACACCTTTTCTTGAACTCATAGCCCCCTCAAGCTGCCATTTCGTTTCTCTGCTCTTGAAATTGAGCTCTACATTCTGCTTTTACTTTCTTTCTTCACAATCTCTTCTAAGCTCACTCCTTATCAGCCCCGTCTTTGTTTATTTGCTTATTTATGAAAATGCTCGTGTCAAGTCACAAGCTTACTTACTAACTTAGGTATAAAATGTATAAAAAATATACATTTTTATACATTTGTTTTAAGGTTAAGGTACTCAATAGTTGTGGTCAGTTCTTCTTTGTCCTTTCTGATTTTCTTAATCTAATTGTTCTATCAACTGTCGAGAGAGGGGTGTTAAAACTTTCTGTTATCTTCCTTTCAAAATTCTGTCGATTTTTGCTTAATCTATTCTGCAGTTCTATTCGTAGGTACACATATATTTATAAATAGTTATAATAATTTAGTAACTTGTCCGTTCTATCATTATGAAATTCTTTATCTCAGGTAACACACTTTATCTTGAAGTCCATTTTATGTGATATGAATATAGCTCCTCCAACCACTCTGGCCTTCTTACAATTATGGTTTGCATAAGACACTTTTTTTCCCAGATATTTGCTTTCAATCTGTCTGTCTCATTTTATTCAATTGGTTTTGTAGGCAGCATATATCAGACTCTTTTTATTCATTGTATCATTAACATTTCTGTAAGTACTAACATGGTTGGATTTAGTTTTACCGTTTTATTAACCACTTTCTGTTTTTCAAAACTTATTCTGCCTTTCCTGCCTTCCTTTACATTATTTGAATTTTTTTAGTGTTTCATCCTAATTTATTTGTTGTTTCTTTTGTTGAGAACTCTTCATATTATATTTGTCCAGTTGCTTTAGGGATTACAATATGCATAGTAACCTTTCACAGTTACATTTAGAATTAATAATTATCAGTTTATTAAAATGTAATAAATTATAACCATATAGTCTCTTATGGCCCCTCCCACTGACCTCTACATATAGCTTTTATAAATATGACATCTACACACATGGGAAGCCCCACAGACAAAGCTATAAGTTTTGTTATCAAAGCTCATGTATTTTTAAGGACTTACAAGAAGAAAGTAGACTTTCTTACTTGAGCACATATTTATCAATGCTGTTCTTTTTCCTCCATTGCTGAAGATATCCTTAGACCTCTGGTATAGCTTCCTTTCAGTCTGCAGATCTTTAGAATTTCTTGTGAGTGGGTCAGTTGGTTTCAAATTCTTTTTGTTTACCTTCATCTATAAATGTCTTTATTTTGCCTTAATTCCTAAAGTATATTTTCATTAGATACAGAAATCTGGGTTAAAAGTGTTTTCCCCTGCCTTCCCTGAAAGCTACTGTCTCCTGGCCTCTGTGCTTTTATGAAAATTTGTCATCATTCTTACTGCAGTCACCCAGTTTAGAAAGTGCCATTTTTCTGTGGCTGCTTTTCAGATTTTTTCCCGTTATTTTTAGTTTTGGGAAATGTGAGTATAATGTATGCAGGGCTTAAAAAATTTTTTTTTGAGATTCACTGAGCAACTTGGATCAGTAGATGTATATTTCACTACTTTTGTTAAACTTTGGTTATTATTTCTTTATATAAGATTTTTGCCCCATTTTCTTTCTGTTTTCCTTCTTTGTTAATGATGACACATTTACATCTTTTGATATTGTCCAACAGGCTCCCTGAGTCTCTTCATTTTCTGTGTTATGCAGTTTGCATAATTTCCATTGTACTATCTTCGAGTTCGTTGATTATTTTCTCTGCTAGTTCTGTTGTGCTATTGAGATCTATTAGAGACTTTAAAAATTTAGATATTATATTTTTTAGTTTTTAAAGTATTTTGTTTGTTGTAGTTTCAATTTTTCTGCTGAAAAGTCTTATTGTATTTTTAATTGTAAATGTGACAGTTTTGGGGAGTCTCACTCTGTCACCCAGGCTGTAGTTCAGTGGTGCAATCACAGCTCACTGAAACCTCCACTGCCTGGGCTCAAGAAATCTTCCTGCCTCAGCCTCCCAGGTAACTGGGACTACAAGCACATGCCACCATGCTTGGCTATTTTTTAAAAATTTTTTATTGTTTGTAGACATGGAGTTTTGTCATGTTGCCCAGGCTGGTCTCGAACTTCTGGGCTCACACAATTTGCCCACCTCAGCCTCCCAAAGTGCTGGGATTACAGGGTTGAGCCACCATGCCCAGCCAAATGTGGCATAGTTTGATAAGCTCTTTAATCTTGCTGTCACAATTTCAACATCTTTATTATTCATATTTGAAATCTGCTGATTGTCTCTTCCCTTGGGATTTGGTCATGTTTTTCTGGTTTTTGGTACGTTCTGTAATTTTGAGTTGTATCCTACACATTTGAATATTATGTTAAGATGATGCATTCTGTTAGAATCCTCTGGAAATGTTGGTATTTCCGTTTTAGCCAGAAGCCAACCTGGTCAGATTTAGACCATAATTTCTGTCTTGCATTTTGTGGGTGGTATTTCAAATCTCTGGTCAGTTCTCAAAATGTTTGCTATTTAGTACATTCAAAAACAAAAATGTGAGACTTTGTGAGTGGTTTAAATCTCACTTCTACTAACTTTTGCTATTTTGGCTTGGGTTGTTCTGTACATTCATAATTCATGTGTTAATTTAATACTTGCCCTGAGGTTCAAATAATCATCACTTCTCAAAGCCTTCGTTGTGTTGATTTGTGTCTGTCTTATCTATGTGTAGCTTAAGGGTGAGACTGACACTGGAACATGTTCATATTCAAAATTAGAGTTTCCCTTCTTTGTTTCTTAGTGCTCTGGATTCTCCTATACTCTATGGAATGCAAGGTCTTTTTTTGCTGGTTTCTCTGACCAGACATGAGACTTCTCCTGAAGTTCTAGACATCACTACCAGCCTGCCACTATGCTAGTGGGACCCACCTCTGGAGAACACTGTTGGGTAAAAACAAAAGCAAAAACAAAAAACCCTAACAAGAAATTTAACATCCATGCAATCGGTTCTCCAAATTCTGACTCCTCATCACAATTTGTTTTTGCTTACTTTTCAGAGTCTATAGGTAGTTGGAATTTTTCCTATTTGTTGATTGTATTTAGTTCTCATCAGTAGGAAGCAAGAACTCTAAAAGTTTTATACCAGTGTGTCAGAACTGAACATGGCATTGGTTACACGGTGATGGGATAGGAACAAGCATACATCTTTTTAGAAAGAAAAAGAGTCCACAATCTATGGCAGTGAGCAAACACTGCCTCCTTGTTGAATTCCCCCCAGCTTCCTCTTTTTTTGTTGTGTATGAATAACTCACTTGCCTGTTGTCTTCTTTAGACTCTGAGAGCCTCTTCCTTATCCGTGATCCTCAGTGGTCTAATCTGAAGTTCATGACAAAGATGCCACGTGGGTGCTGGTACAGAAATAGGGCAGAGGGTAATGTTAATAATTGAACAATCAATATTTATAAAAGTTTGTAATTTTGTGGCAATAAAACTTTAAGTTTTTGCAGGCTAACGTCTATTTTATTTTAGGAAACTCTACATCAAGTTAATCATATATGTAGTTCTTAAACCTGATGAATCCCCTCTCTTATTTACTGGGTTTTGTGTTTGCTCATCCTCTTCCCCTCAATTTAATGGTATGCATCTTGAGGTCATATGAAATAAGAGGCTAGGGCAAGAAGGAGACACTCTTAATTAGATTGGTACAATTGGGATGGCTTTTAGAATCATATCTCCTATTCCTTGGGTTGAACATACAGTTGGTTTTTCCAATTTTGTGACGCCGCAAATTACTGGATTCTCAGTCACTTTAAATGGATCCTTACAAAAGAGAGAGCCTTTTTTAGCACAAGTATTTCCTTTTCATCTTTCTCGGTAACTGGCCAAGTCTCGCCTCAGCTTATCTCATGGTGTCTCCTTAAAAGCATCAGGAAGCAACCAACAGACATGAATATTCTAACTTTTCTGACATTTTAGCAATAGGCTTATTAGGCAAAGTTTTTACTCCCCAGTTCTCTATTTCAATTTTAACAATATCAGAAATTCATTGGAACTCTTCCCTTGTCCTCATATTCAATCATATATATGTCCAACATATTTTAATTTCTATTTACTTCTCAAAGGCAATAATAATTTCCTATCTCCCTACAACCATTTGGACAAGCTGTTTAGAAGAATGCTGACTGGAGGCAAAAGTCATTTAGAAAATAAATTATTTTTTGATAGACAAACTATATTCAAATAATAATAAGGGAATGACTATATACCATAAACATGTTGTCAGCTTGAAATAGATCTGCATTAGCCGTTTTCCAAGTCTAATATACAGGCTTATGAGATAGAAGAACGATGCATTCATTTGCCTAAAATATATTTCTAAGTCGATGGATTCTGTAATTTCTTTCATTTATATCTGAAAAGTGTCCAACAATGTCTTTCTCTAAGAGCTATGGAAATGAAGACAAATAGACTTTTCTCTTTAATCTCTTAGATACCGATATTGATTTATTAATTTAACAAATGCTTAGCCATGTGTATTGTGCGTCCTGCACTCACACTGGTCTCTATCCTGTGTATACACTGGGAACAGACAGCCTTGGAGGTTGGGTCTGACAGGAGGACGGACCCAGAAATGATTCAAAAGAAAACAACGGAAAATATAAAGACAAAGGAAAATCAGAGAAGTGCCATGATGTAAAATAAAAGCAAGATGTTTGACATGAGAACATAACACAGAGAAAGATTTATTTCAGACTGAGTTATAATAAACAGATTCCTCTAGGAAAGCCCTGGTAAATGCATTTCATTTTGTTTATTTAGAGTAACTTAACATTTTATGCTTTATAGACATTTATTTTGTAATCCACTTATTAAAAACAAACATATGGTATATTATGCAGGTCATTATGAACTCATTTCAAAATATGTTCATGATCCGAATAACTGACAAAACTTATATTATCTTGCTGCTACCTTTGCCTTCCCAAAACCATCCCCTACAATTTACGTCAGAGTGCTTTTGTAATATTTTTAAAATTATGTCACTCCTCTGTTTAAAATCTTTCAATGCTTTTATATTGAACTTATAATCCACCTGAATTCCTCTCGTGGGCCTACAAAGTCTCTTACATAATTTGGGTTTATCTCCCTCTAATTATAACGCCCCCTCCCCCCGCCTTCCTCTGATATCTTGCCAGAGGAAATGAGATTAACTCTAACACTTGGAGAGAACAATGTGGCTGCATGTGACAAAACTGAAAATACACAGTCACTTTGACTCATTATGTTATGTATGAAAATGAAGAAATAATGAAACTGGTAATAAATGCTATGCGCAAAGATGTTTAATGCTAAAGTTCTTTGTTGTAGTGGAAATAAATTAATAAAACAGAAGACATCCTGAAAACAAGAAAATGTTCATTAGTTTGTGGAAGATGGTAGAGAATTATTCTAAGACCATTATTACCAGCTATTACAACATATTGGATATTGATTTCAGAATGCATTTGTATAGGTATCTGGGAATGTACTTGTCCAGTCAAAGGTCTAATGCTGGGCAGCATACTGGGATTGTCACACTAGAGATGAGAGAATGTCTGTCCAGCAGATCTACATCAACTAGAAACATAGTTTTCTCCCCATTTTCTATGGGCTTTCCTGCTAGCCAGCCTGAGTTTGAGCAAGTTGAGACAGTAGTATTCATACTACTCCGTTAAAATGTTGGTGAGCATAGTCTAGATGTGTTATGGATAAAGCAGGGCTAGCTGCTACTGAGGTCCAAGACCAGAAGGGAAAAGGAAGCAAAGTAGAAGAAAAGTTGTGGAGAGGAAGAAGGGTAAAGGAAGAGAGAAATCATAAGAAATAACTTGAGTCAGTAAAACAACATCCATTGAGTATAAAAAACATGCGTATGAGGAACAAAGTAGTTTTAAAATATACTGCTTATTAAGAAGCTCAAAAGAGAAGAAAATAAGATATAGTTTACAATTCTTTGTATGGTAATTCATGTATAACCAAATGAAGCAGGATTATAGTTCAGAGCAAGCTTGTCCAATCTGTGGTCCATGGGCCAAGTGCGGCCCAGGATGGCTATTAATACAGTCCAATACAAATTCATAAACTTTCTTAAAACATTATGAGATGTTTTGCCATATTTTTTAGTTCATCAGCTATCATTAGCAGTAGTGAATTTTATGTGTGGTCCAAGACAATTCTTCTTCCAATATGGCCCAAGGAAGCCAAAAGACTGGGTACCCCTGGTTTGGAGGACGTGTGGATGGGAATAGATCATGTACAGGTCTGTAGTTAGCCCAGATATTAACTATGTTACCTGTAGACTTGTTCATTTCTTCAACAAATTTGAATATCTGTTACAAACTACTTTCATTTTGGGCATCCAGCTGGTGATTCTGACTGAAGGATTTACAACTTCAAATTTGATAATGTTTATAATGACAGTCTATGTATTAGGATTAAAATTAGAGTTTGGAAGATTGCCATAGCAACCCTGAATAAAATAAAGGGCGGGGAGGGGCGTGTGGTAGAGCCTTATTTTTTGTGGGTTCAATATAGGAAATCAGATCAGAATTGTGACTCAGATACTGACTTCTGTGAGAGAATTCTCCATTGGCTTGCTCTGGAGGCTACAGGAAGCCTCTGGCAATATTTGTTCTGGCAATTTTCTAAAGCTGCAGCTGATTTTTAAGCTGAAAAGTTCAAATCTCTCTAGACTTTTCAAATGTCATCCTCCTCTCCGCTTACAGTTCTACCTCTATATTCCATAAGTGGGTTCAATGCAATTGTTAAAGAAATAGTCATTCTGTCCAGGGCTGTTTTCCAGAACTTCAAGATGAGGGATCACAAGTTTCTTTTTAATAAAAAAATATAGTATACACTAATAAGTTTTAAACAGTGAATTCTAGGCAAATAATAAAATAATCCAAACATAATTGTGTCACCATTTTCTTTTTTATGGCAAGCACTAACTTCCATTCTGAAACGAGCTTTTTTTCACTCAATACTTTGATTTAGGACTTATGCTTCTTAAAGGGGAAATACTTGGAAGACAATTGCATTGATATGGTGAAAACAAAGCAATAATATAATATATTTTAGATTATATATAGAATTATTATATTAGAATAATTATATAGAATTAATATAATTGAATCATATACAATTCCAACCAGTTGAGATTTTCTTCCACTAAATAGGAAGAGCAAAGTGTGTCTGGGGGCATCATTGATATAAAAGTATATTTACTCCAGGCTGTTACGCCATTTCATAGCCACTGAGTGATCTTGGGAGGTACATAGGTGCCTGTGGACTTTGCCTCTGGCCTTGTCTGTGTCTGTCTCCAAGGCTAGTTGATGGCGGGACTTCATTTTTCTTTTCCAATCCAAGCTAATCTTCAATCTTTTAGTTTTGGACCAGTTTTACTCTTTCAATATAAATTATAAAATGAGAGTACATTGTTTTATAAATTGCTATGTGATAGAAGCAATGCATAGAGGAAAGTAGATTGCATTAATTGCAAACTTTTAGAAAATATAATAAAATACAAATGAGAATTTAGCTCAATAAGTTTGAAATAGAATAACAAAATAAATACATAAATAAGTCAAATGGGAAAATTAATAGAGACAAACACAGATGTCAATTTTAAAAATGTAAAATTAACAACATATAAACAAAATTGGTAGACCAAAAACAAGTTCTTGTAAAGTTCCTCCCCACAAGAAATCTCAAGGCTCTGAAAGTCTAAGTATAGTACAATGTAGATAATTGTCTAAGAAACTACTAATTTGCTCCAAGAAAAGACAGAACCTTTTTCTGTTATTTTGTCTCTTAGTGGCATTACTGAGGTATAATTGACATACCAAAAAAAAGTGCATATGTTTAATGAATATAATTTGATGAGTTTGTACATGTGCATGTACCCCTAAAATCCAACCACGATCTACTTAATAAACATATCCATTACCTCCAAAAGTTTATTTGTGTCCTTCTGTGTGTGTGTTTGTGTGTATGGTGAGATCACTTAACATGAGATCTGCCCTCTTAAAAAATTGTAAGTGCACAATCTCTTATTGTTAACTACATGCAGTATGTTTCACAGCCGACCTTTAGAAATCATTCATTTTGCGTAACTGAAACTTTATACCCTTTGAGCAACTCACCATTTCCTTTTGCCCCATCCCTTGGCAACAATGATGCTATTCTCTGCTTCCATGAGTGTGGCTTTTTTAGATACTTCACAGAAGTGGAATCATGCAGTATTTGTTCTGCTGTGACCGACTTATTTCATTCAGCCTAGTATCTTACAGGTCACACAAACTGTTACAAATGGTAGGATTTCTTTCTTGTATAAGGCTAAAAAGACAAAATTTCAAAAAGGCCGTATCTGTTAATGGAATTAAAAGGTAATCAAAGATAGACCTGAAAGCTACGGCAAGTCAAAGCATTTTGACCTTGACTTTATTGTTTCAAGAAGCCGTAGTTTCTGTCTAATGCTGCAGAACATAGAAACAAACAAAAGTAACAGTTTGATTTTATAGAGTGCTTATTATTTGTCTGGAACTTGTCTAAGTAAATCTACTGTAACTTTTAATCCATTTGCTCCTCACATCTGAGGTGGAGTCAGACGGAGAGCAGGCTTCCGGGAGCAGGAGCGTCTCCCTAGACACAGAGGGCTTCTGCCTGCCGTCTTCCTCACCTGATCATTAACAGAGAGGAGAGAACTTGAGTGTGGATTTTGGGCTGCAGCCTCCTTCTCCTCTGCCAGGAGCTGCTTGCTATGCTTCCAAGAAGCCTGCAAGCGAGAGACCTCGCAACCTGATTCGTACTCTCAGACAACCTTCTTTGATTTAGCATCTTTTAGGAAAAAAATGAGATATTTTCTTTTATATTTATGTCATTTTTAAGTTTGTCCAGGATAGTGATAAAGAAGAAGGGTGTTCTTTTGGAGAAGCATTTTGGAGACTCCCACCGTTACATACATTGGCTAGAACATTGACAAATGTTAAACATCTAGAGGGCCATGGTAGTCACGTGGGTGGCTTTGGGTATGGCCAGGAGTTGAACTCTGAGGTTGCAATCTCGAATTTCAGAGTAAGGCAGGGTATTTTGACCCAAACAATCTGTAGAGATTGATATTAGGTCAAGTGAGTATTTGGCATTGAGAAGTGGTCTTTCAACTGCTGCGTCCTAGATGAAATGATCTGAGTCAGCCATTTGCTTCTTGACCTGGACCTGTGATTGCAGTTAACCATGTTGTTTTGCTTTGTTTTGTTTTCCATGGGGTGAGGGGTGACCTCCTTTTCAGGACAACACACTATGTCCTCCCAAAGGGGACAGGCCACCAGAGAGGTGCTAGGGTTGGGCTTCCCAGCAGTCTTGTCAGTACCTATCAGAAGCTTAGTGTCTGCTGACCCAACAAGCAAACACTGTCCACATGTCAGAATATTATTAGCAAAGCAATGACCTCAGGGCAGAGCCCATTACATCCTGTTTCCATCTATGCTCAGTCTTATTTATGTGGTGGCTGTCCCTGCAAAACACAGACACACACAGGCATATGTACTACAGTGAAGTGTCTGGGGATTTGCTAATTATAGCAGTTCCAATTCCTCAGGTTTTCAAGATTTCAACTATGATCACGGATACAAAGATAATAGATTTTATTAATACCTAAATAGAAAAGAATAAGGGCCCTTACAGTATTTCATTTTGGTATTAGAGAAACAATCTGAAAAAATTATGCAAATTGTGGGTACAAGTAGTTTGAGAAATATGCTTACTATCAGGACAAGAGGAGGGAAATAGTGTGAGCAATAGAAACAATGGAAAATATATTTAAGAGAGGGAAATTCCAGTGCAAATAGGTGGAGATCCTAAAATAAAGACAACAGATTTGCAGAGAAAAATCTGATGTGATATTGAAGGCCAGAAGAGATGATATAAATATGGGGAAAAGCCCCCATAACCAATTGCTCTTTTAGAGAAATTTAGCAAAATATGTGTTTTATTTATTAGAGGACAAAATCTTTACCTATGACCCACATAAACCTAAGGCTTATTTGTCCTCAAAGAAGACACATGGGAGTGGCTTTTCCCCAAATAATTCAGAACATCATTGAAAAGGGGCTTTACAACAGGGATTCCATAAGAAAACCAAATGAGGAACCACCCCTCAAACATTGTGACGGCTTTACCAAGTGATTACCAAAAATTTTCTGTGCAGGTCTGAGGGAGAAGTCCAGAAGTATGGGTGAAGAAGAGTCAAGGTCTTCTTAGGTAATTTCAGGAGAGTATAGCCACTGAAGCTAGGCCTATAGTTTCACCCTCAGCAAGTTGCCTACTATGCTAATAGAACTAATACTCTAAAGTACACACAAGGTGAAAAGGGGAGAAGGCAGGCAATGGCACATTGTGTTCCGACTTGGATAGATGACAGCATGAGGGCATTACCTAGCTCAGAGAAATGATGAAAACTAGATCGGTTTGAACAAAGGTTCACCACCCACAAGCATTTGAAAGATCTGGAACCATTTTACTATCTGGACAAAATGTGAAAGAATATTTTGAGAAAACAAACTTATGGGGTACAAAATACACAAAAGTTAAAGGAAAAAAAGTCTCCATTCTGGAAAAACAAATTATCCCACAATGTATAATGTAACAATACATCACAGTGTATCCCACAAACATATACAATTAAATTTGAAACAATCTACGTGTATTAGAGAGGGAAGGTGACTCAGTTAGAAATGTTTGTATTCATAGCGATCCAGCTGAACCTTCCTGAAAAGAATAAGGAAATGGCAGAGAAATTAAACATGAGAAGCACATTTCAGGACTGTAGAGGAAAAAAGTAGCAATGTAAAATAATGTGCTTTAAGGCTTGGAATATTGAAAAAGTGGATGAAAAGGACCATGTCTTAAAGGAAACAAGTAGGGGTATCAGTTCCTGTTAGGTTCGTTTTGGCACAGGTTTCAAAAACATCAAATAGCAGCTCCAGATCAGAAGTCTGAAGGAGATTTTCCAACTGAAACAAGTAAAGGGATGAAAGAGAGCCAATTATTAACAGGCAGGTTTCACAGGCTTTAATTTATCCCATAATAAGAGGCAGTAGAATGAACCACTGTAGCCCAGGAATGAAAAAGAAGCCTGCTCAGGAAAATAGTGGATGCTGTCTCAGAAAGATGATATAACATTTGAGCAGAAATAGGTGAGTTGGGATAAATAGCAATTACCACTTTTGATTATAAAGTAAAAAGCGCCACAAATATTACCTGTTCACTGATGCCCTTTTCTCTGGAACTTTCTTGACTTCCAAGAAACTAGAAGCATTTCAATGCCAGTGTATAAGACAGGACATAGATACACAAAATGAACCTTCCTTCAGACTTCATGATTGTATAGTGCCAAAAATACTGCTTTGCAGGGTTATTGCTTCCAAACAAATGCAAATTTATAGGGCATGGATTCTGAGTAACAGGAATGAACTGATTGTCATTTTGGCCAGGATAACTTCATGAAGATTATCTCTGCAGACCCCTCTTTCCTTCAGTTTCTGCTAGGGACTTTGGCAAAACTAAATACTTGGTTCTGGGAATGTAAACATACCCAGGAATATTGTTATCAAAGCTAATGATATATTTTTAAAACTTCTATAGTAATGGATGTGGTAAATTAATAATTTTATGTACTTTGTGGATGCTTTTTCAGTCAATAAAAGTGAAACTTGGCCAGGCACAGTGGTTCACACCTGTAATCCCAGCACTTTGGGAGGGCGAGGTGGGAGGATCGCTTGAGGTCAGGAGTTCAAGACCAGCTTAGGCAATATAGTAACACCCCATCTCTACAAAAATAAATAAATAAATAAAGTAAACAAAACAAGAAAAATTTAAATTCTTGAGAGGTTTGTTGCAGCTCTAATCTCTCAGGCCTTGTAGGATGCATATCCATTAGCATGAGAGATGCGAAAGCTGTCTCTGGCTGCTGCAAGGAACACTTTCAGGCAGTCATCAAAAATGCCTGTTAGTGAGATGAAATTGAGCAAGAAATTTGGGAGAATAATATTTTGACTTAATTATAACACCAGAATTTTAAATTGTAGATTTTAAACTTCTAAAAACAAGATAATTTATTTTAATTGCTTCAAACTTTCTATCTTTAGATTTTAACTTGAAAAAAGTTTAAATATTTAACCTTTAATTTCTTCCTGGAAATTTTAAATTGCCTAGGATTAAAACTGGGGAATATCTCAACTGACATTATTAATTAGAATTTATGTATTGTGTTTATGCATCTTATCTTACTGCTTACCCGTAAGCTCACAGTACTTTGTGACTGGACGTGAGTTTAATACAAGAAGGAATAGAATGGAAATGAGATGTCTGAGGAGCTGATTTTCAGAATGTATTTTTCTGATACATGTTAAAGACCTGAGAGGGGCTGTATTAGTCCATTTTCAGACTGCCAATAAATACATACCTGAGACTGGAAAGAAAAAGTGGTTTAATGGACTTACAGTTCCATGTGGCTGGGGAGGTCTCACAATCATGGCAGAAGGCAAGGAGGAGCAAGTCACATCTTACACGGATAGTGGCTGGCAAAGAGAGAGCTTCTGTAGGGAAACTCCCATTTTTACAACCATCAGATCTTGTGAGACTCATTCACTATCATGAGAACAGTGCAGGAAAGACTCATCTCCACAATTCAATCACCTCCCACCGGATTCCTCCCATGACATGTGGGAATTGCAGGGATTATAATTCAAGATGAGATTTAGGTGGGGACACAGCCAAACCATATCACCGGCTAAATCTAATCTCCCCAGAACAAGTCCCAAAAAGGCATCCACAGGACCAGGGCTGAGTTTAAGAGAAACAATTTAATGAATGTGAGATGGAGGCCAGGCTCTCTTCCAACCTCAGGAAGAACCACGTCCCTTTTTACAACAGGGAAATGGTTAGGCACGAAGAATTCCCAGAACAGAAATTGTCTCAGATATATGCTAACCTCAGTGTGACAGCAGAAACACTTTTTCTTGCTTTCACTTGTGGTTGTGAGGAGAGATTTTCACTAAATGACTTAAAGCCACTGCACATACTCTTTCCACCCACAGAGAGGTGGAGAAACTTAATCAACTGGGAAACTTGGGAAACATAATTAGGTGTGCATCATTCAATACCACCCTTTTGTCCTTTAGAGCATCAGCTGCCCACAATGATGCCATATTTTCTTTTGCTGAAAAATGGCCGTTAAATGTGTTTAATTCTGAGGTTTACTTGTCATCTGTTTCTTCCCAAGATACACACTTCAACCGACCTTCAGTTATAAGTTGATGTTTTGACCTACATAGTGGTAATTTATTCTCAAACTGTTTAGAATCTGCTACAGAGGTGTGATCTTTATTCTAGGATATTTTATGGGAGGCTGTGAGCAGTAACTACTGCTATTCACATTTTAAAGAAGAAACAGAAACACAGCATTTAAATTATGGAGTGTAGATCTCACAGATGGTGAGTAGATGAACTGTGACTTGAATCCATGTAATCCTACTCTAGAGACTGAATTCTTAACAACTATGTTCTATTGCCCTGGTGGAAAGTTTGCTTTGTAATAATGTTGCCCAAAACAAACAAAAAGGAATAAAAGCCCAGTCCTCAAGGGGGGCATGATGGAACTATGTTGAACTGGCTGACCCTTCCTCCCCTTTCATGACAACTCTGATCTCTCTCATCTTCTGGCTAATCTTTGGTCAAGGCTTAGGGGTTACTAAATGCAAGTGAAGCTTTGAGATCATTTCTGTGGGTTGCTTGGAAGAAGCTGGTATCATCCTTTTGTTCCTCTCTCTGCAGGATAAACAAATCTCTGGAGACTAGTATTGGAAGACACTGGGAAGGGAATAGAAAGTTACAGATCTTGGGAAGAGTTTTATCCACAATGATCTGTGTCATCAAAAATAAAGGAAGGTCAAGTTCAAGCCACTGTGTGTGTGTCTGATCGTTCTGATCGTGAGGACACTGAGAAGACGGAGCTTATGGGAGCCAAGCCTGGGAAAATATAAACAGCCTGAGAATAGGAAGGGCTTCAAAATTTGGACAGATAGTCTGGTAACCCCTAGCTTACAGCCCCTGCCCAGAATCTTGTGTGGACTCCTACCACTGAGGAACTATTGCACTTAGGGTACTCTCTGGACTTCATCCTTAATGGATTCCCAGAGAAATATAAGTTCTCTCAGATAGCCTGAGGGCAGAGCAGATTAAAGCTGCTGGAAGAAGTAAGCAGCTTGAGAAAAATAGTGAGAACGCCTAAAGAGATTTAAATGGAACCCACATACACACAAACATAATTTCTAGGGAGTAAAAAACAATTTCTGACTAAATAAGTGGCTGATAAGTTCAAGTATGGTCACTGTTTTCTTATGTTGTAAGCGTTTGGTAGATTAAATACAAACATTATTTAATAGGCAAGGTCGGGCACAGTAGCACATGCTTGAAATCCCAGCATTTTGGGAGGCTGAGGTGGGAGTATTATTGAGCTCAGGAGTTCGAGACTGGCCCGAGAAACATGGCAAAACCCCATCTCCACTATAAATAGAAAAAGTAGCCGGGCATGGTGGTGCACATCTATAATACCAGCTGCTGGGGAGGCTGAGGCATGAAAATCACTTGAACCCAGGAGGCAGAGGTTTCAGTGAGCTGAGATGGCACCAATGCACTCCAGCCTGAGTGACAGAGCAAGACTTTGTCTCAAACAATAATAACAACAAAAGTCCTAAAGCACAGGCAAAAATATTGAAGAGATTGATATACACACAAATATGTATGTATACAAATACACATATCTATATATATATATCTACGTCTATCCATCTATTTATATATGCACACACATTTAAAATCAATAGAACAAAGAAACCCACAGGAAAAAAAAGCTAGGTAATCTAGCATGTACTTTCTGGCAAAAAATAAAAAGTTTTATCTCAAGCATTGAGGTTTTCTTACCTCAGGCACTCTTTAAGTTGACCTCAGTCAAATACTTAGGGTTAGGCAGTTTACTTGGGTGGTGATCCCAGAAAGCTCAGGTGTGGGAGAAGAGAATGTGAGAAGGGGGTGAGGGATCTAGGGAACCAACCAAGGGTATGTTATGGAGATGGTTACTCTTGTGGGCAACTTGAATGCCATCCTGGGGAACTCTCTTAAGAACCACGGAAAACGGGCCTCAGAATTATTCCTCCTGGGGTCAAAGAATCTGGGGCCTATGTGTTACATCTCACTGGTGAAAGATTACTCTTGAGGAGACAGCAAATTCCCTGCAGTTCCGGGAATTCCTGAGCTTGGGCTGATTAAGCTCAAGAGAAGCATAAGGATGCCGGTAACTGGGGTGGGAACTTGTGAGTTTCCCATGGCTATAGGCAAAGTCTGTGGGAGATCTCTGGGATACATAACAGGACATTAACTGTGTCTGGGGAAATATTGGTGGTCGCACTGAAGGTGCTTAAACTCAGATTTGAGATAAAAATTATTATCTGGCCAGGCACAGTGGCTCATATCTAGAATCCCAGAACTTTGGGAGCCCGAGGCAGGCAGATCATGAGATCAGGAGATCAAGACCATCCTGGCTGACACTGTGAAACCCTGTCTCTAGTAAAAATGCAAAAAGTTAGCCAGGCATCGTGGCATGTGCCTGTAGTCCCAGCTACTCAGGAGGCTGAGACAGAAGAATTGCTTGAACCTGGGACGCAGAGGTTGCAGTGAGCCAGGATCATGCCACTGCACTCTTGCCTGGGTGACAGTGAGACTCCATCTCAAAAAAAAAAAGAAAAAAAGAAAAAAAAGAAAAAAAAAGTTATTATCTTTTCACATTGAATGGAAATAAATCATAAAAAAGACGTCTGACATTTGGGTTCAACATGATGACAATGATGCTGATAGTAATGATAACGATGACCATTAGAGTGGTGAAATACTCATGTGGCATTTTTGTTGTGTCATGTACTCTTCTGAGCATTTTTCGTATATGCTGATGTAACTCCTACAACAACCGAATGAAATAGTACTTGTATTATCCTGATTTTACAGATGAGCAAACTGGGGTAGAAAGAAGATAAGTAAGTATGTGTAACTTGCCCAAGTTCACACCCCAAGAGTGGGAGGATCATAATCATGGCCCCAGGCAGCTGACTTCCAGAGTCCACACTGACACTACACTGCCCAATATGTTTGAGTCTTGCCAGTGTGAAAGAAAAAGTATCAGTGATACTTGTTAATGCACAGTAAGGAAGATTTTACTCAGGACCACACTATAGGTTCAAGGGCCACTGCAGTGGGATCTTTCAGCAGGAGAGAGATTGGGATCAACTTCATTCATATATAGGCAAGTGGGAATTTACAGCCTAGAAGCAGTGTGGAGGTCAATGGATAGGAAATTACTAAGAGAAAACACATTGGAGTGAGGGGGATTCCAGTTACAGAGAGGCCAGGCTTATAAGACGTCACATGCGGAATACTGGAGGATGGGGAACTTAATCAGATATCGAGAATAATTAGGGGTCAAAAATGGAGGTGTTCTTGCTAATGGAATTTTACGAGGAAAGGCACACATGGGCCTAGCAGAAGGTTCAGAAACCTGATCAAAGTTTGGTCAAGCTTTGTCACGAGGACTTGCTTCAACCTCATTAACCAGCTACATGACAATCTTTGTTTGCCTTTAGATTGAGTATTTACTCAGATTCGATTCTGGCAACTTCATTGAAATCAAATGCATGGATATCTTGCAACACTGCAATCCCGCTATTAGGGTTCTATCCCTTAGAAATACTATCATCAATATAGGAGTAGATATAAATAAAATTGATTGTATCCAATTTGTTCATACTAATCCCTAGCAAAAAACCAAGTAAATACCCATCAATCCTGCGATGTTCATACTAATTACAATACACTCAAAAGTATATGAAGGCATTAAATGTAAGTAAGCTAAACTAGCTAAAAAGAGGTATTTCCACAAAGTAGTATTGAGGAAGCAAAGTGATATAAAAATAAGTTTTCTAAACACCATTTTGTCTGAAAAATAAAAACGGTACAACTATTAGTGAATTGATGTTAACTATACACAGAACTGACTGTTTCTGATTATATAACTTGGATAAAAACACTAAAATATACAAAAATACAAAATAAAGGGACACAGAGCTTGACTTAACTGAATATGTTGCCTTGTTTTCTGTGTAAGTGGTGGTTAAACTTTAAAATCAACGAGTGAAAGAAGCTAAAACAATGAAAAGAAAAATATTATTCAGCCCCCCCCAAGTTATATTTGTGGCATAATTATACTATTGAATTGAGGTAAGATAATTTATGTGAACCCACGCAAATAATTATATCTCTATAGCATAAAAGTGCTTTTAGTATAAAATTAATTTAATAAAATTTAAAAAGTGCCTTGCTGAGTACTTGGCTTACAATAAGTACTTAATAAATTGCAATAAAGTATTAGTTTTGTTTATAATAAGTTACTATAATATTCCTCTAATAGAAGGCAAAGAAAAATATAATTACATGTCTCAAAATGTGGGAGCGGATGAAAGGAGGAGAAGATGAGAGTAAGGAGGAATGTCCCGGATCAAATCGATGCCTCTCCAGGTTCTAGCTGCAGATGCAGCTTCATCTCCAAACGTGATTTTCTCAGCTCCCCGAGGGCTGAGGGGCTGTGCTCAACACAGTCTCTCACAAGCCTCATCAGGGCATCTGGGGCAGGTCCATTGACCAGGTCACTTCCAAACGAATCCAGAGAGGCTCCGACTTACCTACCGGCTGGAGCGTTGGGAAGTAGGCGTCACAGGTTTGGAGGACGAATCCTCCTCCTTCCCCAGCTCCAGCTCTTTTGCAGTTGGATGTTTCCATCAAGCTTCTAGAGAGTTATCCAAAATGATCAAGTGACTAGCTTGTTTCTTTTGAGGTTGTAGCTGGTTCTGTAACACACACACACACACGTGCACACACACACACACACACACACACACATTTTTTTTTCTCTTTTGCCCGCTTCGCTTGTCTTTTTCCCTCAGTGTGCTTGCACAGGTATTTTATTCATCCAAAAAGTATTCATATATATACTTTGCCCCAAGGTTCCCTTTTCTATGGTATCAAAGCTAAGACAGGAGTGGAAGACAGAAGGACAGTGTTGAATAGAGAGAGGAATCAAAGCTATGTGAAATGGGTTTAGAGGAAAATTATTTATTTTGATAAAGCATATCTAACAGAAAAAGCATAATTGGTTTTTGTTTGTTTGCTTGTTTGTTTTCTTTTTTTTTGAGACAGAGTTTCACTTTTGTTGCCCAGACTGGAGGACAATGGCATGGTCTCGGTTCACTGCAACCACTGCCTCCTGGGTTCCAGTGGTGTTCCTGCCTCAGCCTCCTAAGTAGCTGGGATTACAGGCACCTGCCATCGTGCCTAGCTACTTTTTGTATTTTTAGTAGAGACAGGGTTTCAAAATGTTGGCCAGGCCAGTCTCGAACTACTGACCTCAGGTGATCCTCCCACCTTGGCCTCCCAAAGTGCTGGGATTACTGGCATGAGCCACTGTACCCAGCCATAATTGTTAATCATTAGAATAATTTCTGAAACCAGAAAAAGGAAAGGATCCTGTTTTGACTGTGTTCCCACCCAAATCTCCTCTTGTATTGTAGCTCCCATAATTCCCACATGTTGTGGGATGACCTGGTGGAAATGATTGAATCAGGGTGGCAGTTCCCCCATACTGTTCTTATGGGAATGAGTAAGTCTCATGAGATCTGATAGTTTTATAAGGGGAAACCCCTTTTGCTTAGTTCTCATTTCTCTCTTGTCTGCCGCCATGTAAGACATGCCTCTTGCCTTCTGCCATGATTGTGAGGCTTCCCCAGACACATGGAACTGTAAGTCCATGAAACCTCTTTTTCTTTATAAATTACCCAGTCTCGGGTATGTCTTCATCAGCAGCTTGAAAACCAACAAATACAGATCCTAATTAATACCACTACTATTCAACATTGTGTTAAAAGGGCAGAAAAAACAAAAACAACATAAGAGTTGTAAGTTCTGGCAGAAAAGGAACAAACTGTCACTGTGGTAGTTCACAAAATATTCTTGTGCTCCTATTTCTAGATGTATACAAGAATGGCAGGTCCTTATCTCCTTCACAGTCTGGATTGGCCATGTGATTTGCTTTGTCTGATTGTTAGTTTGGATTCCCTAAGAGGCAGACCTGCAGACAAGTGTACAAGTGCAAGCAGTTTATTTGGAGGTGTTCTGAAGGAACAGGGGAAGGGAATGAGAAAAACAAGATAGTGGAAGTGAAAGAAGAAATTAAGAGGTGAATTCCCAAGCATGTTAGCACCATAGGCAACTAGGGCTCAATTCCACTGGGGAACTTTGAGATGCAGCATAGCACATGCATCTCACAGTTATCACAACAAAATAGCAAGTCAACTCATTACATTACTCACCAACTTTGATCAGTTATTTTTTGATAGCCTATCCTGGGAGCATAAATTCCCTTAACGTCTGTTTTGCTGAAGCAGAACAGAAGCCATTTGCCAGAGAAAGCCCTCAGATGAAGAGACAGAATTGGTTGTAGTAGGACCAGCATTAATGGATATGGTTAGTGTTGAGAACATTTGACTGAACAATGATGGCATTTGCTCTAGCAATGTAACCCTAGTGGAAGTCCTGTGTGTCCCTTCTGGGTTAAATAATTAACAGATAGTGCACAGTTCATTACATTGTCCTTTTGCCTATGTAACCATGTTAGTCAGCTTGGGTTCCTATAACAAAATACCATAGCCTGGGTGGCTTATACAACAGAAATTTACTTTGTAAAGTTCTGGATGCTGGGAAGTCAAGGATTAAGGTACTACTAGGGTTGATGTCTGGTGAGGGCCTGTTTGCTAGGTGGCAGACAGCAGCCTCTTCACCATGTCCTCCCATGGTTGTTCCTTGGTGCATGCTCGTGGTGACAGCGAGTTCTCCTGCCTTTTTTACCATCCCACATGAGGACACAACCCTCATGACCTCATCCAAACCTACTTGTCTCCCAAAAACCACACCTCCAAATACCATAACACTGGGGGTTAGGACATCAACATTTGGATTCTGGGGGGACACAAACAACCAGTTCATCACAGTAACTATCAACGTTCTAATGGTGTTATTAATTGAATTGTAATTCCCAAAAAGATATGCTAAAGTTTTGGCCGAGCGTGGTGGCACATGCCTGTAATTCTAACACTTTGAGAGGCCAAGGCAGGGGGATTGCATGAGCCCAGGAGTGGGATTACAGCATGGGCGAGATGGTGAGACTGTATCTCTACAAAAAATTTAAAAATTAATTTAAAAATTAGCTAGACATGTTATTGCATGCCTGTAGTCCCAGCTACTTGGGAGGCTGAGGTCAGAGGATCATTTGAGACTAGGAGTTGGAGGCTGCAGTGAGTATTGATCATGCCAATGCACATCAGCCTGGGTGACAGAAAGAGACCCTGTCTCTATTAAGAAGAAAAAAAAAAAAACTGAAGTGTGAACCTCCAGTACCTCATAATGTGACCTGATATCAAAGTAGGGTAGTCATAGATGTAATTAGTTAAGATGAGGTCATATTGGAGTAGGGAGGGCCCCTAATCCTCTATGACTGATGTTCTCATAAGAAGAGAAGAGAGACACACCAGGGAGAATGCATAGTGATAAGGAAGACATCACTGGGAGTGATGTTGCTACAAGCCAAGGAACATCAAACGTTGCCAGCAAACACCAGAAACTAAAAGCAGCAAAGATGCATTCTCTTCTACAGGTTTTGGTGGGTGCATGACCCTGCTGGCACCTTGGTTTAAGATTTGTAGCCTCCAGAACTGTGAGAGAATAAATTTCTGTTGTTTTGAGCCACCCAGGTTGTGCTACTTGGTTACAGCAGCCCTAGCAAATGCAGACAGGGTTTGCCCCATCGGCCGTGATTCTAGTGGAGATTTATTGGAATATGATATGGTTTGGCTGTGACCCCACCTGTATCTCATTTTGAATTGTAGCTCACATCATTCCCACGTGTTGTGGGAGGGACCTGCTGGGAGGTAATTGAATCATGGGGGCGGTTTCCCCCACATTGTCCTCATTGGTCGTGACTAAGTTTCATGAAATCTGATGGTTTTATAAGGTACTTCCCTTTTCACTTGGTTCTTACTCTCTCTTGTCTGCTGCCATGTAAGAGGTACCTGTTGCCTTCCACCGTGATTGTGAGGCCTCCCCAATCATGCGGAACTGTGAGTCAATTAAACCTCTTTTTCTTTATAAATTACCCAGTTTCGGGTATGTCTTTATCAGCAGTGTGAAAATACAGAGCAGATTCCTCAGATGACTAGTGTTGGACAGGTGTAGTGAATGAGAAATAAACCATAATTGTTTCAAGCTGTTGACATTTGGGATTGATTCTTTTTCGAGACAGGGTCTTACTCTGGTGTCCAGGCTGGAATACAGTGGTGCAGTCATGCTGGGCTCAAGCAATACCCCTTCCTCAGCTTCCTGGGTAGTTGAGCCCCACAGGTACACGCCAGCATATCCAGATAAGTTTTAAAACTTTTTTTGTAGAGACAGGGTCTGGAAATGTTGCCCAGGCCAATCTTGAACTCCCGAGCTCAAGCAATACTGCTGGGATTACAGACGTGAGCCACTGAGCCCAGCCTAATTTTTTCCTTTTTTTTTTTTTAACCACACATAACATAGCCTGTTCTGAAACAGAACAAGTAATGCATCCGATGAAAACTCAATTTCTAACAATTATATTGTGTACAGTCATTGGCCGACGAGGATTTTTTTTTTGCCCGATGAACAGAATCCTGCTTCTTGAATGCCATTGTCTGTCTCAAGTAAATCATTCATAATGTCTTCAATTCAGTATATTCAATTATAGCCAATAAATATTTTTGAGCACCCACTATTTTCCAGGGAAATAAAACATTTAAAAAATCATAATTATAGTCACTGTCTTATAAAGTTTATAGTTTGTTAGGGGACACTGACCCTATCAACAAACATACTGTTTGTGTTATTGTTAGAAATGATGGCAAATGTGACAGGAGTGTTGTTTCCAAACAATAGTATTGATCAATTCAACATTGTTTCCAGGGTGGGGTTTAGGGCACCAGGTGTTTTATAAAAACAATATGTCGTTAGGGGGACTATCAGCTTCAGGTGGCAAACGTCCATGCTGTGGGCAGTTAAGACGTACATGCCATGTTATCTCCGATTGTGTTTTAGTTTTGATAATTGCTCCATGTTGCAATTCCCTAGGATGTTTGGGTAAAACATGAGTTGGTAGATATGTGTTATGTAAGAATGGAAGCCTAGGTTGAGATAGGCTGTAGCAAGGTTGCATGTTAACTCAATTTCACAAACCCTTCTTCAATAGCTCCTTCATACATTTCCTGCCTCCAACACTTATTAAATGTGTGGTCTTGTTCAGGTTACTTAACCTGTCCATGTCCTCTCTGTAAAAATAAGGATGACAGTTGCACGTATTTCCCAGGGCTCTTATGAGGATTCAATGAGATATATAAAGTACTCAGTCCAATACCTAAGATTAAATAAGTAAACAATAAATGTGAGCTTTGATTAATGATAGTAACAATAGTAGTGGCAATATTATCTTCATTTTGCAGTAGTAGAAGAAATTGAGTCAGAGATTGACAATCATTCTCACATGAGTTCACACAGCTGTAAGGTGACTGAGCTGGGATTTAAACCTTGGCTGGCTCTGGAAGCTGTGTGTGTGTGTGTGTGTGTGTGTGTGTGTGTGTGTGTGTGTGTGTGTGTTTAACCACTGCAGTATTATTGTCTCTGCAGTAATAATATTAGTTGTTTCTGTCTTCAGTTGTGTGAAAGCAGGATCTTCATGAGGTGATGAAAGAAAGCTTATGCAACTTTATGTAAACAATTTACTCATGTATTTTACAGCTGTTATTCATTGCATTATGTTTATCAAGGGTAACGTAAGTGTGTGTATGTGTATGTGCATTGACCCTTCAGCAAATAATTCACCCGTGATCCATTACTGTAATGCGTAACTTGTCCCAAATATATGGATTTTGAACTCTTCATTGTTCAAATTCTTAGTGATTAATTATGAGATAAGGTTGAGATAAAGCCACTTCTGTCTAGCCCAGTATATGATCACAGTGAAAGGAACAACTATAAAGTCACATTGCAAGTATCATGTAGACTTTTGTAATTAATTTAAAGAAATAGCATATTTTATAGAGAATATGCATTGACAATATGTCATTTTATAAATAAAATGGGCTGATTTCACCATAAAATTTTCATGAGCAGAATATTTTAAAATACTTTCAAATTCTGAAGGGTGCTTGATTATTCCATTACGCTTCTAATTACAGCTGTAAAACAAAACCTCTTTGTGAATTTGCATAGAAATTGATTTGTTTCTAAGTAAATTATTTCTACTACTATCTGAAATTCAGGGTCAAATCACTAAATTCTCATGAATCAAATGATTTTTATATATGCACATACTTTTTTTCTTTTCACTGCATATATTATTTGCATTTTAAATACCTAAAGGAAACAAATGAAACACTCTTCTATTTGATGCTTGAAATGAAATAGCTTCATTTACAGGGCGGTAATATATAGCTGTTTTGCCCAATTGCTCCAAGAATTTACATAAAAGTACAAGATGGTTTACATAATATTTTCTTGCAAGTTTCTTTTATCTCTTTGATCCTAGAGAAAATGACAAGTTGTAGGGTAACATGGTCAGTAAGCATCAAGAAGGAATATAATTTAACAAAATAAGAAAAGATTAATGGTAATGTTTAACATTTACCCCCCCCCCACCCCAAATCACTGGGTGCCTGGTAATTTTCTAAATACGTTATATAATTTTAAATGACTCACCCCTACATTCAAATTATAATGATCACAAATAATGCCAACATATTAATTTACAAAGCCTGTTCACAATTTAGAAAGTACTATTTCCCCATGATCAGTCTACTTTACAAGACAAGTTACAGTAAAAACTGTTGTGTTGACATATAGATTCAAACAGATTGAAATGGTATTACAATAATTTCTGAGGAATCAAGACATTGAGACATGCTTTCACTGGTTTGGAAAATGCAACTGAAATACTTTAAATCTTTATTATTATTATTATTATTATCATTATACCTTAAGTTCTGGGATACATGTGCAGAAAATGCAAGTTTGTTACACAGGTATACATGTGACATGGTGGTTTGCTGCACCCATCAAAATGTCATTTACATTAGTGATTTCTCCTAATGCTATCCCTCCCCTTGCCCCCCATCCCCCGACAGGCCCAGGTGTGTGATGTTCCTCTGCCTGTGTCCATGTGTTCTCATTGTTCATCTCCCACTTAGGAGTGAGAATATGCAGTGTTCGGTTTTCTGTTGTGTTAATTTGCTGAGAATGATGGTTTCCAGCTTCATCCATGTCCCCGCAAAGGACATGAACTTGTTCTTTTTTATGGCTGCATAGTATTCCCTGGTGTATATGTGCCACATTTTCTTTATCCAGTCTATCATTGATGAGCATTTGGGTTGGTTCCAAGTCTTTGCTATTGTAAATAGTGCTGCAATAAGCACATGTGTGTGTGTGTCTTTATAGTAGCATGATTTATAATCCTTTGGGTATATACCCAGTAATGAGATTGCTGGGTCAAATGGTATTTCTCGTTTAGATCCTTGAGGCATTGCCACACTGTCTTCCACAATGATTGAACTAATTTATACTCTCACCAACAATGTAAAAGCATTCCTATTTCTCCACATCCTCTCCAGCACCTGTTGTTTCCTGACATTTTAATGATCACCATTCTAACTGGCATGAGATTGCATCTCACTGTGGTTTTGATTTGCATTTCTCTAATGACCAGTGATGATGAGCTTCTTTCATATGTTTGTTGGTCACATAAATGTCTTCTTTTGAGAAGTGTCTGTTCATATCCTTCACCCACTTTTCGATAGGGTTGTTTCATTAACCAAGCTTTTCTCATTTCTGCTCTGTGTTTGGCATATGTGGAATAATGCCTTTCACTGGTCCCCACATTTGTAAAGGTTGTGCTTACAGTCTCAGTGTCTACTGGTTTTAAAGTTCATAAAGAAGATAACTTTGTCTTGATGCCAGTAAGAAAGTTAAGTGACTCTGCAGGCCACTATTTTACATTTGTCCAAGTTTTTCTTCTCTTTTACATTTTATTTATTTTGTAATTTAACACCTACAAGACTTACATCCAAGATCTTAAAAACTGTGGGATGTCATGCAATATCAAAGCCCTGAGTACTGGTAGCATGTTACAAATGTTTCTGAATTAACCTCGTAATACTCTTAAAGACTATACTTTACATCAGCCATGTTTTTAGCTTCTTGAGATCTAACAAAGTTCTCAAAATTTACATTTTGGTTTCTAATTCAACATACCTTTATATCATTATGAATCTCGATTTCCATAATTCCATTAAAATATAAAATGAAATAAAAACAAGAATAAATGTTTGCTCTAGAAAGCCAGGAGAATGCCAGAAGTGGACTTATAGATGAGAACATTTGGATCCATATAAAGCATAAAGAATCAGACTGGCATCATGTAGCAGAAAGGAAGTAGCTCACAATCCTACACGCAGTTCACCTTGGGATAATCGCAAAATCAGAGTCAGTAGGGAATAGATAGAATCATCCTAAAAAAAGTCAGGATAGCTACTTGTGAAAGGGCTAATAAAACAAGGCACCAATTGTTTTATTCACCCCTGGAAAACTAATGGCTTGATAATTGAGCTGTTTCTGACAAGCCTTATAAGTGACTGGGAGCCTCAAGCTTCATTCCCCAACTCTGAGTAAAGATTGCTGTGGACTTTACAGGAAATCTTCATGCGAAGCCCAGTTACATGTTCATGGACCCTTTCAATCAGAACCTCATCAATAGAGAGAGACAATAACTGTAAGAATTTGAAGGAATCCAGATACACAAAGGAGAGGCATCTAGTTTTTCAACTAAAATTACACCAGTGGAAATAGAGTTAATTTTTAGAAAAAGGAGAAAGTTTCTAAGTAAGTGTAGTAAGTACCTTTCAAAGCAGCTGAGAGAATATGACATTGGAGAAAACAGTTTGTGTTATGGAAAAACCTCTGCATTCTTACAAATTAGCAGAATGATTGATGATCACTGAAAAAAATAGTCCATAGAATGGACTTGGTAAGCACAACAAACACACCTACACTGAATGAGCTGAGGGAATCTCTTAAAAATGTAGCAAAAAAGGACATATCTTATTTCTAAAAATGAAAGACAGTTTGATGATTGTGTAGATATGCAAACACCCCTTATACTATCACCACAATAAACCTGTTAAAAATAAAAGGTAATACTTGCTGATAATCATTAATAAAAGAGCGGAATAAATTTAGACAGGAGAGATCTACGTTTCCCACATGCATAACAGATTTCTGAAAGAATCAAGTGGAGGAGATCAGGAAAGAAATACATTCCCTGAGCAAAAGAAAGATGGACACCTAGATATATATGTGTTAAAGGAAGAAAAAAAAAAATTGAAGCGAATATGCAGGTTGTTACTCAGAAATAAGAGTTAGCTAAATATCACTGGTACTCTTAGTAATACAGGTTTCTAGAAGAAAATAGTGGAATTCTGAGAGACAATGATGTATAATCTAACATTCTATGACCATCCAAGTAAGCATTTGATGATGAGGGAAAAAGAGTTATTCACATGTGTAAAGCCAAGTTGTTTTTCAGCACGTACTATTTCTGGAGAAAAACAACAGTATTCCATTAACATGGAAAATTAAATCCAAGAAAGAGGAAGTTATAGGATGTAAAAAAAACTGGAAAAATATGTTATCGCATCCAAATTGTGGTTGAAAATCAGCATTTTAGCTTAATTTAAACTTAAAAAAATAGACGCTTTAAACAAGAAACAAGATATTATTCATAAAACATTTAAAATAATTGACCATTTACTGGAACACATAAAAAAACCATGATGAAGTCTAAAGCTAAGAAATCATACAGCTCTCACTCTTTGAATATTATAACATTTATGAAAGATTAATAGTGCAAGCTGCCCTCCGATCTTTAAATCTTGCGGTTAAATACAATCTTCTAAATATTTTAAGTTATATTTTAAAAAATCAAGTTAACTTCTATTAAAAGTAAATGAAATGAAAGTATTAAGTATCATAATCATGAGGCCTAGAGGAGAATTAAAAACTTAAATATCATAATTAGGTGTTCTATTGCACAGTAGAGTGACTATGGTTAATAATATTGTATATTTCAAAATATCTAGAAGAGAGAATTTTACATATTCTCACCACAAAGAAATGATAAATGTGTGAGGTGATGGATATACCGGACACCCTGACTTGATTTTTATACAACGTATACACGTATCAAAACATCATACTGTCTTTCACACATATGTACAATCATGTGTCAATTAAAAATAAAACAAAAAACAAACTGAAGGTAACCAAAACACTTTCACATTAAGGTATTAGAAGAACAGTAACAAAATAATTTAAAAATACATAATAATGAAGAATTAATATAAAATAAAAGTTAAATAAAAATAAAATAACAGACATGATAAAACTTTAGCATGCAATTACAAAGTGTCCTGGGAAAAGACCGATTTTAGCAGGTATTAACTAGGGGGAAATTCGAGCGAAAAACATGAGCAAATCTGAGGAATAAAAAAGAGAAAAAAATTGCAGAAACAAATAAGACCAAAGAAAGCTCTATGGATCACTTTGAACAAATTTGTGTAAAATCAATTGAAATTATAGATGAAACTTAGTTTCTTATAACTAAGAAAAGTAAAGATTAGTAAACAGATTAAGGAGAAGCCAACTTATTGGAGCAATAGGAAAAAAAATAAAGATACATTTGAAAAGATAAGGAAAGTTTTATTCTCCAAAGAGCAGAAGATCAATAGTTTTAACAGGTTAAATTCTTACACATCTTCGAGAACATTATACTTATTTAAATGGTTGCAAAGCGTAGAAAAAGACAGAAATACTTCTAAGGTATTCTGTGAAGCTGCTAACCTTGACAAGAATTGGATAGGTTATTCCTATCCACATATTTCCTGGATCCTTTTCCTTTTCTGTTTATCACTCTTAAGACTTCATGGTTCATGATTGTTAGTATTCCTTGTGGAAAACCGCAACTCCCTTGCCTTCTGTACTTAGATGGCAAATCTCTCTAACACCGTTAACAGAATAAAATATCTGTATTCTTTGCAACAGAACTCAAATAGATGAATACTTCTAGAGAACACAAAACAAACTGAAATGACAATTTATAGTTTAAATGAATAAATAATACAAACACTGTTATTACTGCTAGTGCTTCTAAACAAGGTTTCATAAACCTCAGTTATTTGTGTACTTCCTGTATTATTTTTCACCAAACAAGTACGTATTGTACTTATATTTATTAATGTATTTCTTAAAAATCAAAACTCTATTTCCATAAATCAAAAATAAACTTTTCATTTAAAAGGAAAATTTATTTTACACCATAAATTGAAAGTCATACTGACTTGCCAAAATTGTGCAGTGATCATGAAGATAAATACAACCAAACAAAACAAATAAACAAAGGGATGTTGTTTGATGAGATATACTTTTCTCATTCAAGGAATAAGAAATTGCTAAGAGAATCTTTAGAATATATAGTAAATTCTATACATTACAACTCCTTGGCTTTCACTACCATTTCCTGCCATTTTATCTGCCAGTCTTTCATCAGTCATCTAGTCTTTCATATCTATTCTTGGATGTATAACTATGACCATTATATCCTTCCTCTTACCCATTTTTAATGCTGTAAGAATTCATTCAACAAACATTGATGATGCAGTGTTATATATGAAGCATTGTCCTACATAATGTGGAAGACAGACAGCATACTAACAATAACAACCCCAAACAACTCCCCTCCTCCCAAAATGAACATAAAGGAAAAGAAATCCTTGACTCAGTGGATGTGTCAGCTGTCTTGTAGGTTATTAAAAATTCGTCACTCCTTATACTTCAGGCCACTTTAGTCCATCCTTGTACTCTGTATACATCACTCCCTACAAACAGGTCACACCCTTACTTCTAATCTTTTCCTCTCATTCACTAAAATAAAAAGCTCCAGGAAGACTGAGACTGTCTGATTCACGGCAAAGCATCCCCAGCAGTCCGATCAACAGTCTCTGATAGTTGATGTGAACTCAACAGATATATAGATTTTTTCTGAGAGAATGAATGATCCACTCATGGAAAAGTGGCTGATATGACTAAGCCTGGTTAATGTGTCACTTCAACTTTCTTTTAAGTTTTTAAAGGTAATTATTAGATCTTTCTCTTAAATTCACTGCTACGGTAATTTAAGATAAAGGATGAATTTACCAATCGCCTATCTTGCCAACATAGTGTCCCACTAAATTGTCCCAATAGGACAGTAGTTAGTACAAAGTGAAAGAAAAAAAAAATACTGCTTCATTAAAAGCCTCACCTTTGAAATGAGTCCCTCATTTCATTTATTGTTTCCCAAGACAGAAGTCTCAAAGGAAGATGCAAATTTATTTTTAGTTATTTATTTTATTTCAGTAGTCCCTACTGTTACTAGATACTGAGCTATATTTCTGGATTTTCTCAGCAACCAACTTAAAAACATATTATTTAGAGATGTTGCATCAGTGTATGAATCTTCAAGCTTCTGTTACTGAAATGGAAATGTTTTGGGGTACCTGAATAGCTGAGTGTGACATACTGTTATTTCTTCCCAGAACAGTAAAGCAAATGCATATAAAGTGCCTCATGTATTCACATGATCAAAGACTCACTATGTCTCTGATTTTCTTCCCTTATTTGATTTTTCTTCTGAAAAAGGGGGACTATCTCCTTTCATACAGAAAACCAATAAAAAACAATACTATCAGTGATAGCTAATATTCATCGAGTACTTACTATGTGCCAGGCATTGTGCTCAGCAAGTTGCATGTTGCATTCCACTTAATAATATAACTGTATGCCTAGAGTCCCTTTATTTCCATGTGAAAGACAAGAAAACAGATATATATCTAGGCTAAGTAAATTGCCCACACTTGCATAGTTAGTGAGGAAAAAAAAAAGTTAAAGTAGTTGGCTTTGGATCCCTTTCTCTACTGATTACCAGTGCTTGGAGTATTCCGGGGGAAGGAAAGACATCAGTTAACTCAACCTAATTGTTTTATGAATCCACTGGTAGTGAAATGTCCTTGAAAATCAGAAGGAAACCCTGTGGTTTGGTAATGCTTCTATCAAGTCTCTAGTTGGGTTAATCCTTTATCAAGATGTCTCCAGTGTAGGTTTGATCATGATAAACAAAACTATAAATTATAGATTCATGAGGCACAGTTCCCTGGAAAATGTCACATCACTTAAACATCAATCTGTGTATAACAAATGTGCTTGATATCCCAAATGTGAAATGTGTTCTGGTGCAAGAAGTAACATCTCTCTTAAAGGTCTCATCTCCTAATCTGGGCTAAAGATTCTTGTCAAATGAGAGAAAAAAATGACCAGGAAAAATACCTTGATGTCCCAGAACCCTCCATTTCATGCATGTGTCTTGATTATTTGTATCTTTGAATTTATTAGAGAAGCTTAATACTGGATAAAATCTCTTGTATGTGTGAGTCTGATTGGGCAGTTTGGGCTTTTGTGCTAACTTAGCTAGTAAGTGGTGGAATTAGATTCCATACTCTTAAAGGTAGTCTGAAAGGACCGTTCTTTCTCTGGCTTTTAGAATAAATTTTGTTTTCAGTCTGATTAATCCTTTTACTATGGGACAGTGAAGCTATCAGAAAGCACCATTCTACTAAGATTTTAAAGAGAATTCACACTTTTTATTTCTCTATATTTATAAAAGTTTAGTCTACATTTTACAACATTCATTACAACAGAAATTCTACTTTCTAGTGCAGATATTCAATAAATTATATTTAAATATAATTTTAAAATTACTATGTGGAATAGCACTATAGTAAACAAAAATCTCCTAAGTTTAGAGATGAAGGTGTGGGTGCTACTTTCAGGAAAGATAATCTATATCCAGGATGCGTATCTTTTCCAGGGGTATAATATTTTATCCTCCATAATAGAAGCCCCATGTAATCATTAACATTATCCTCATCTTTAATAAAATACAGATGGTTTATAGTAGATTTGCAAAACTTATAAATAAGACCTTATAGGATCTGGCTCCATAGTATCCCAGTGACCTTGCTTCTAATAATCTTTTACCCTGTTCTTGGCCTAATCCAGTCACACTTTGGTCTTAATTTCCTTAAAAAAAATGAAGCAGCATAATAATAGTTAAAGAAAATAGAAATTGAAAAATAGCATAAAACTAGTAAAATATCTTAGAGAAGCTGGTTTGAAGCAGATACAATAACACGCTAAGTGGCAAGGTGCACTTGTGGCTGTTAAGCATCCCCACACCCTTCTACACACATGTGAACCCTGTATCTAAAGATCTCATATCTTAGACAAGAAAAACATTTCTGTGTTTGCATCAAACAATATAAAACAACCTTTTGTGCAAATTAAGATGTTCTCTTTCTCTTATTGAACTGAGTAGATGCAAAATAGCTATCATCATTTCATACATCTCTGAAACAGAGTTGCACTATCTTTTCTGAGTTATCTTTATTACCTTAAAATTCACTCACAGTCCTGGCTTAATATTCTGTTAACTAAAAAAAGTCAGATTGTTTTAGGTCACATTCAACAAGACTAGCATAAAACAATAACAGGAAGGAAGAGAGATAAGAAAATAGTTGACCCACACATACATACTGATGTAGGGAGAATAAGCATAGCTGCTGTCGCATTCATTTCTTTAACTTATGATGAGACTGTAATGGGTATTTTTAACTTGTTTATTCTCACTACGCTTCCACCTTTTCTTTGCTTTAAGCCAAGACATTACTGGTAGAGAGACCCAAATCTTCATTCCTGAAGGGTTTCTGCCCTCAGCTATTGGTTGCAGTAGTTTTGGATTCACTTTCATAACAGACCTACTCTTTCCTCTCCCCATTAATTTCTACTTAGTAATTGGTATTAACCCCCCCATCTAGTAGACTAACTCCTTTCTTTGCTTGTTCGTTTGTTTGACATGAGGAATCTAAAATAGCCAGCAGAAACTCTTAGCTTTCAATTCAATCAAACCATTGTTATCTGGGTGAAAACATTTCTTCTTTGGGAACCAAGATCTCTGAATCAATGGAATTCAAAGGTAGAGAAAGTAGAAGAAAAAAATGTATTTGGGTGGATTATGCTGTACAGTACTGAGATGATCTAGCTCTGCATTTCCTCCTTGGTCCTCAGGCACGTATATTTTGATTTTGGGAAGAATACACATTAACTTGCTTACTAATTGAAAATACATATTTTCCTTTTAAGATGTAACGTCATATTTCCCCTGACAACTGACTGTAACTCAGTCTTTAGTTGACCATTACTCCATTTTTATGGGTCTAATGTCTAATGTGTTATGCCATATATGGTAAGACCAGTGATATCCATTATAATTCTTCTTTTGCTATGAGACAAGTGTTTTCTTCAGAAGCAATGCAGTGTGGAATATCATTACGGTAAATAAAAACTCCTAAGTTTAGAGATGATGGCATGGGCATTACTTACAGAAAAGATAAATCCATATCCAGGGTACATGTCTTTTCCAGGGGTGTAATTTTTTACCTCTCCATAATAGGAGAAGCCCCATGTAATCATTTTGGCACCAAATGGCTACTTTCCCTGCAGAGAGCAATGTTATAACAGCATTTCAGTGCTGGTCTCTGCCAGGTCAAGTGCACATCAGTAGCAATAGTAAGGCAAAACCTTCATTACTGCCATAATGACCGCTTTACAGCTGATGTAAAGTATAGGATGACTTTGTTATTAGGGGCATGTAAATTTAGATTTATTTTCCTGTTTGATTGGTTCTTTTATTACTATGAACTTACTGCTTAATATGATTTATTCTGATGTTAGTATAGCTTCTCTAGCTTTCTTTTCTTTTTTTTTTATTATTATTATACTTTAAGTTCTAGGGTACATGTGCATAATGTCAGGTTGTTACATGTGGTATACTTGTCCATGGTGGTGTGCTGCACCATCACTCGTAGCACCATCAATCTCCGTCATTTACATCAGGTGGTAACTCCCAATGCCAATCCGCTCCCCCTTCCCCCCTCCCCATGATAGGCCCCAGATAGGCCCCAGTGTGTGATGTTCCCCCCCTTCCCGAGTCCAAGTGATCTCATTGTTCAGTTCCCACCTATGAGTGAGAACATGCGGTGTTTGGTTTTTCTGTTCTTTGCAATAGTTTGCTGAGAATGATGGTTTCCAGCTGCATCCATGTCCTACAAGGACCACAAACTTATCCTTTTTTAATGCTGCATAGTATTCCAATGGTGTATATGTGCCACATTTTCTTAAATCCAGTCTGTTCACTGATGACATTTGGTGATTCCAAGTCTTTGCTATTGTGAATAGTGCCGCAATAAACATACATGTGCATATGTCTTTATAGCAGCATGATTTCTAATCCTTTGGGTATATACCCTCTCTAGCTTTCTTTTGTGAATGCTTGCAAGATATTACATTTTATTCCTTTTACTTTCTACCTTTCTACCTTTTGCATCATTATATTTAATTATATTTAATGCCTGTCTTTTGTAAGCAATATGTAATGTGGTTTGATGATCTTAGTGTTTTAAATAAATTATTTTGTCCTTCTACATTTAATATAATTTCTGATACATGTGTTTTTAATTTATAATGGTTACATCTTCACCTTAGAGTGTATATCAGAAAAAAAGGAAATCTGTCCTTTCTTCAGTTAGTGCTTTTTAATCATATATTTCACTTACAAGATAATAACATTATCATTTCTGTTCATTTTTGTTTGCAGTTCCTTTATATCCCCTTGCCCTTTTCTTCACTATCAACTCTTTTTACAACCTTAAGAGTGTTTGTTGTTAAGTGTATATAACTGAATGTTGTTTTTTTTAATACATGTGTTTTAATTGGAAAATTCAATCCATTCACATTCATGCAATGCTTGACATACTGTCTACATTTCATTCATATTATTAAATGATTATTAGTATTTTAGGTTCTAGTCCATTATTCAAATGTACTTTGCAGTATTTCTCCTGTTCTTGTGCCATTGTGTAAGAAGAATGCTGTATGCTGTCATTATCCATTTGTATGTAATAATTCGTATGCATCACAATCTTTTCTTTATTTTTCTCCATTATTTTATTGATTTCTTAATTATTTTTAATATTAAGGTTGACATTTTCCAAGATTGTCCTCATTTGAATTACACAAATGTAATAATATCTTAATTATTTATAACTCCAAATTATCTCTTTTCCTCCTGGAGAAATAATATCTTCTCTAAATATAGAACTATTGAGTTTCATTTTTTCCTCTTCCTTCAGTAGCCTGTAGGTAGTATTCCATTATCTTCCAACTATCAGTGTCAGACGAGAGGGGTAATGCTATACTGACTTCTTTTCTTTATGAGTATAGGCTAGCCTGTGTCTTTTTCCATTTTCCCAGCCAGAATTTGGGAAACCTTTTAATTTGCAGGCTTTGTTTATCTCAAAACAATTGTTTTTGTTTATTTACCTCCTGTCTTTCACCAATTTCCATTTTTTAATTATTTAACTTTTTTTTTGGATAATATATTTCCAAGGTTTATTCAACATGTATGTTTTTCACCCCGACATTTTTACTCGCATTATAGTTTTATTTGGTATATTCAGATGTTTCCTTCAATAATTTTGGGATCTAAGAGGACATTTCTTGTATTCAGCATGGTACATGCTCAATTCTTGAATCAGTAAGTTATGTTTTACTTTCTAAAATTTATCTCTGTGTGTGTGTGTGCATATGTATGGATGTGTGCTAAACTAGTATTATATAATGCTATAGATAATGTTCTATTTAACTCCTTTTTACAATCAACCAGTGTGTCTATTTTGGGTGGTATATGTTCTACTTCTTTCTGACTGACATTCCTTTCTATGACTACAGGTACCATTATTTTTCTTAGTTTGCTCCTGATAATTAGGTGTCATTATCTGAATATACTGTCTTGTTACCATTATCAGATTTTTTAGAATAAGCAGCAGATTTCACCAATGCCAAGGCCAGCTGGGTGATCAAGAGTCCATGTCCACTGAAGAGACATATGATAAAACTGTATTATTTCACAGATTGTTCTCATACTTTCTTAACTCCAGAAGTGTGATGTAGTTGGCCCACACTTAAGAAGCTTCTTTGTCCTTTGGGTGCCATGTTGGACATCCATTGATATATTTTTGTCTGTATTTTGAATAAAAATTTAAAATACTGCCTCATATTAGGCTAAAAGTATCTAACACTTGTTAGTACTTTCTAGTACATTTTACTTTAACTTCTGTTCTTTTCTTACATTAAGGTCACTAAGTGACAAGCCAGCTTCAGGAATCTGAGATAGGGTGAGTGCAACGACTCATGTCTATAATCTCGACACTTTGGGGAGCTGAGACAGGAGGATCCCTTAAGCCTGGGAGGTTGAGGTTTCAGTGAGCCGTGACTGCACCATTGCATTCCAACCTGGGTGACAGAGCAAGACCCTGTATCCCAAAAAAAAAAAAGAAAGAAAAAAAGAAAAAAAAAAAAAGAATGGAGGAAAGGGAGAAACACTTTGTCAATTGGGTGATGAAAGAAAAAAATTCAAAAGAGGAAAAGTTGTGTGTTATAAGACAAATGGCATCATAATATTGAAGGACACTTCAGCAATATTTTCAGATATGACTCTAAAAGCAAGGAAAAAATACATAAAGTTCACTTTTTCAAAATTTAAATTTCTTTTTGCATCAAATGTCATTTGTCAGAAAGTGAAAAGACAACCTGCAGAATAGAAGAAAATATTTGCAAATTATATATCTGATAACAGATCTAAGATCCAGAATATAGAAATAACTTTTACAACTCAATAACAAAAAACCTATCTAAATAAATAATGAATAAATAACATGAATAAGTATTTCTACAAAGAAGACATACAACGGCCAATAAACACATAAAAAATATTCAAAATCATTAGTGAATAGGGTAATGCAAATGCAAATTAAAACCACAATGAATTATCACCATTAGTATGTCTAAATGTTGGCCAGAATTCAGAGAAATTGGAACACTCTGACATTGTAAATGAAAATGCAAAATGGATCGGCCACTGTGGAAAAAAGCTAGGCATTTCCTCAAAAAGGGAAACATGAAGTTTCCATATGATCTTTAAATTCCACTTTTAGATATATACTCCAAAGAATTGAAAACAGTTACTCAAACTGGTACATGTACATGCATGTTTACAGCAGCACCATTCACAGTCACCAAACACCAACCTAATTTACGATCTATAAATGAATGTATAAAGAAACTGTGGTACAGGTGGAGCATCTCTAATCTGAACATTTGAAATCTAAAATGTTCCAAAATCCAAAAGTTTTGGAGCACTAACCTGATATCATAAGTAGAAAATTTCACATCTGACCTCATGTGATTATGTATATGCAAATATTCTAAAATCGGACAAAAACCCAAAATTTGCAGCACTTCTGGTCCCAAGTCTTTTCAATAAGGAACACTCAGCCTTTGTACAAGTATAATGCAGTCTGACTAAAACCAGTCCTGATGGGATTGGGACAAGCAACATATTTGTGTTCTGCATAGGTTCTCCTTCATGAAACAGCAAATTAAGAGAAACTAGAAAAAAATATAAGAAATATTATGATCCAACCATACTTTCAAAGCACTTTCGGAGGACTCATAGCCAAAACAAATCAGAAAACCAGGTATCAACTTTCCCTAGAATGAAAACTGTATCCCAAATATGTGAGCATACATAAAAGAAATACTAGGCTTGCATCCTAAACAGAGGACACCTGTTTTTCTGACAATGTGAGAAAATCCCGCAATTCAAATAAGAGAAATCTCACACCAGTCCAGCAAACACAAACTTTACTTTAGATGAAATTTGAGAAGCCTCAGCCTAAAAAGTAATTTGCCAAAACTGATGATAAAAGGGTAATGTTTTTATATTTGTTTTGTATTAATCAAAAAGCTACAATGAATTTTAATGCAGTCTGTGAAGGGCAATTAGGAATACTGCAGCTACAACAACATGAAATCTACAGAAAATGCAGGACAAGAGAAAGCAAGAAGTAAGTCGAAGATTCAGAAGAAATGTAGATTCTTTAAAAGGATAGACTTCAAAAATCATAGGATGTTAAAAATATGGGCATGTCTAATAAAATGCCAAAAAAAAAAAAACGCCACATGGCACTTGGAAACTGTTAAGGGGCATAAAGTCTGTAAAGGCTTCAAGGGGACCAGATTTTATCAGATTAATTAACATATGAGCAAAAAAGTAACCAATAAAATTCAAATGCAATTGAACTAAACAATCCAAACACAAGGAAGAGCTTGACAGAAATGATGAAAAAATGTGAGATCCAACTATATACTGTCCACAAGAGACACACTTTAGACTCAAAGACACAAAGAGCTTCAAAATAGAGGATGGAAAGAGATATGCCATGCAAATAGGACCCAAATTAGAGGTAGAGCGGCTGTATTAATATAAAGAAAATAGAGTTTAAGACCGAAATTATTGCTAGAGAAAAACTGTTGCAAGAGAAAGACATTCTATAATGATAAAATGGTCAATCTTTCAAGAAGACATAAAGTTATAAATATAAATGCACCTAGAAACAGACTATCAAAATACATGAAGGAAAAACTGACAACATTGAACAAATAAACAATTCAACAATAGTTTTAACAATTCAATATCCACCTTTCAATAATTAATATAACAACTAGGCAGTACCCACCTTTCAAGAATTAACAAAACAACTAGGCAGACGAGGAACAAAGGGATATAAGTATTGAATAAAAATATAAAACAATTAGAATTGACAGCTTCCTATAGAATGGTCCTCCAAAATATTGTCGTTCTCAAGGGCAAATAGAACATTCTCCAGGATGTACTATATGTTAGGCTATAAAATAAGCCTCAATAAATTTTGAGTGGAAATACAAAATATGTTTTATTGCCACAACAGAATAATATTAGAAATCAATAACAGGATGACATTTAAGACTAAGTAACAACACAATGTGACCATCTCAATAAATGCAGGAAAAACTATTAGACAAAGTCCAACATCAAGTCGTGAAAAAGCTCCACAAACTATGACTAGAACATTCTCAACTTCCTAACGGTGTCAATAAAAACTCACAGCTAATTTAATAGGGAAAGACTGAAAACCTTTCCCCTAATGTCAGAAAGACCCTAAGGATGTTTGCCTTTACCACGTCTATTTAACATTTTACTAGAGGTTCTATCCATGACAATCAGGCAAGAAAAAACCTGAAAGGCATCCTGATTGAAAAGAAGTAAACAAACACACAAAAACAAACAAAAAATGCTCTTTCTATTTGCAGATAATGGGAACTTCTACATAGAAAATCCTACAAAATTTACATGCAAAAATGTTATTAGCACTAATAAATGAACTTAATAAGTTTGCAGGGTAAATATTTAAAAAATAACTTTATTTTATTCCTTAGCAACAAGTAGTCCAAAAATTAAGATAAGGACAATTCCACTTATAACACCAGCAAAATAGTAAAGATTGAATAAATATTGAAAAGAGGTTAAAAACTTACACTTTCAAAAGTAGAAAATATTTGTATTAGGCTGTTCTTGCACTGCTAAAAAAAATTAGAGACTAGGTAATTTATATAGGAAAGAGGCTAAATTGGCTGTGTAGCAGGGTGCTGACATTGCTAGGCTTCTGGGGAGGCCTCAAGGAGGTTTGACTTTTGCCTGAAGGTGAAGCAGGAACAGGCACATCACATGGTGAAAGTAGGAGTAAGAGAGAGAAAGAGAGAGAATGGGGGTAGTGGAGGTGCCACATACTTTAAATGATGAGAACTCACTATGGCAAAGGCAGCACCAAGCCTGGAGGGATTCACCCTGAGGACCCAAACAGTTCCCACCAGGCCCCACCTCCAGCATTGGGGATTACAATTCAACATGAGATTTGGGTGGGGACAAATATCCAAACTATGTCAACATTGTTGAAAGAAATTAAACAATACCTAAATAAATGTAAAGTTATTCTAGACTCATAAATCCAGAATCTTAATATTATTAACATGGCAATACTCCACAAATTGATCTACAGACTCCAAGTTCCTATCAAAATCTTGAGTGGCCTTTTTGTTTGGTAGAAATTGATAAAATGACACTAAAATTATTATGGCAGTGCAAGAATGCCAAATAGCCAACATGATCTTAGAAAAGAGGAACAAATTTGGAGATCTCACACTTCAAATTTCAAAACATACTACAGGACAGGCATGGTGACTAGCATTTTGGGAGGCTGAGGTGGGCAGAATGCTTGAGCTCAGGAGTTTGAGACCAGACTGAGCAACGTGATGAAACCTCATCTCTACAAAAACTACAAGAATTAGCTGGGTGTGGTGGCATGTACCTGTAGTCACAGCTACTCAGGAGGCTGAGGTGGGAGGATCACCTGAACCCAGGAGGTCAAGGCTGAAGCGAGTCATGATCATGCCACTGCACTGCACCCTTGGTGACAGAGTAAGACCCTGTCACAAACAAACAAACAAGCAAACAAACAAACAAACAACTTACCTCAAGCTACAGCGATCAGGACAGCATGATACTGGCAAAAGGATAAACATATAGATACATAGAATAATACGGAGAATCCAGAAATTAACTCCTACCTTTATCATCAATTGATTCAACATGCGTACCAAGAAAATTAATTGTCAAGTAGTCTTTTTAACAAATGGTGGTGACACAACTGCATATTCATCTACAAAAAATGAATTTGGAGCCCTTCTCACCCCATACACAAAACTCAGCTTGAACTGGATCAAAGTTCTTAAAGTAAAATATATAACCTTTTGGAGAAAACAGAGGAATAATTATTGGCCTGTGGCTTTTTAGATATAATCCCAACAACACATGCATCTAAAGGAAAAGAGATAAATCATAAAAGTACTTTTACTTCTAAGGACCATCAAGAAAGTAGAAAATGACAGAATGCAAGGAGATATTTGTAAATCACATATTCGATAAAAAGCCTCGTACCCAGAATATTCAAAGAACTCATTTTTTAACTGAATAATTTTTCTTTTTATTTTCTTTGAGGCAGGGTCTTGCTCTGTCATCCGGGTTGGAGTGTAGTGGCACAATCACAGCTCACTGTAGTCTCTACCTCCTGGGCTCAAGCAATTCTCCCGCCTCAGCCTCCTGAGTAGCTGGGACTACAGGTGCATTCTACCACACCTGGCTAATTTTTAAAATGTTTTGTAGAGACAGGGTCTCACTGGTACATTATTCATGGGGTCAAGCGAGAATGCACGATGTATGTTCCTTGCCTAAGCTGGTCTCAAACTCCTGGGTTCAAGCAATCCTCCTGCCTCAGCCTCTCAAAGTGCTGGGATTACAGACATGAGGCACTGTGCCTGGCCTGAACAATTTTTTATTTTTAAAATAAATAAATAAATTAATTAACTTATTTATTTATCTTTTGCAGATGAAATTGTATGTAGTTATCAAGTACAACATGATGCCTTAAAGTACCTATATAGTGTGGAGTAGTTAAATCTAGCTAATTATCAAATGTATTACCTCACATATCTATCATTTTTGGGCTGAGAACACTTAAGATTCACTATCTTTGCATTTTTTATGAACTCATAAACTCGATAACAAATGGACAAATGATAGGAGCAAATGATTTAAATAAATGTTTCCTCAAAGAGGATATACAAATTGATGACAAGCACATTTAAAGATGTTGAACATCATTGCATATTAGGGTAATGCAAATCAAGCCTATAGTAAAATACTGCTTCAGACACCCCAGGATGGCTGACATGAAAAAGACAGACAGTAACAAGTATTGATGAGGATAAGGGGAAAGTGGAATCCCATAAGGGGGGATTGTAAAATGGTACAGTCACTTTTGAAAACATTTTGGCAGTTCCTAGAAATGTTAAACAAGCAATTTCATTAAGACCCCAAAATTCCTTTTCTGGTTATATATTCAAAAGAATTCAAAGCATATGTTCATAAAAACCTATACAAAAATGCTCATATTCATAACAGCTTTATTCATAACAGCAAAAAAAGTGGAAATAATCCAAGTGTTCACCAACTGATGTATACATAAACAGTAAGTGGTATACCCATCCAAATGAATATTATTCTGCAATGAAAATAAAGGAAGTGCTGATATATGCTACTAGGATGGACCCTGGAAACATTATGCTAAATGAAATAAACTATTCATAGAGGTCACACACACTGGTCCATTTATATGAAATATTCAGTACGGGCAAATTACAGAAAAGGAAAGTGTGTTTTTTCTCGTCAGGGGCTTGGGGAAAGCATGGGGAATGGTAAGTGGCTGGTAATTGGCAAAGGGTTTCTATTTGAGGGTGACAAAAATATTCTAAAATAAAATTGTGGTGATGGTTGCACAACTGTGTAAATATAATCGAAACCACTGGATTATAGACTCTAAAGGGGTAAATTTTATTTTATGTGAATTATATTTTCATAAAACTGTTATTTAAAATATAAAATATGAAAGAACAGGTTGAGATATTTTAGAATATCGGGAACATGGATGAATATAGGAAAATAGTAAGAAAAGTGATACTATAGAGACACACAAGAGAAATTACATATAAGAATGATGGAGGCAATAACAGTTGAAAACAAGGATACAATTTGCATTGTAAGACATTTTACTAGGATTAAAAATATATAAAAATGTAGCTCAAAAAGATTTTCTAATATCCAGAAAAAAATGCTAAATGAGTACAATTAGAAATATGTAGCAATGTTGTAATTACATGTATAATAACTGTCCAAGAGTCACCTACACTGCACATGTCTTTTATATTTACATAAATTAATGAGGAGAAAGATGTCTAACTTGATTAACTTAACCCAGCAGGATATCAGAGGGATACAGTCAATAAGCCTATAGTGTGATGACTCTCACTGAAATCCATGCATGAGCGGCAGTGTAGACTCACACTTGGGTACTAGGAGAGAGAAAGGCTGTAAATAAACATATATACATATATATATATTCTGGTTGGCATGGTTAAATCATCCTGAAACATGTGATAATATCAAGCAAGCATCTTTACTTCCTCCACAAACAGACATTGAAGGAAAAAGCAAAAAGCTGGCTCTAAGGTCATTACTCCAATTTGAGGTGTACCTGAGGATTTGCTGAGGAATATATTTGCATTCCAGCATTAAGTCAAGGAATCATTAAGGATTTACCATATCATATCCATGATAAATCAGTATCTAGACCAGCAGCTGTTGTCAGTTAATGAGTAGCCAGTTTGGGTAAGATGCCCTTGCCTTGGAGAATGAGGGCTAGTCACAGAGGCCTGGGCAGGCTGTGTATACTTTACATACTAGCTGAGTGTAAAAAGTGAGGGTATCCCAGAATGGATGGCCTCACTGAGCTGAGGTTTTCTGCACACATCAAGCCTAATTTCTTGTGACTATGAATTTTCATGGCAAGTCATATAAAAGAATTACTCATTAAACAGCTGTTCAAGTAGCTGAGTATTTGACAGTGAAATAGACACAGAGTCTTTGTTTTTAAGGAGCTTCCAGTTGTTGAGAAAAAAATAAGCAAATAAATAACAAATGCATGATCTTTCAGTCTGTGCTATTTTGTAACGATGTCAGGTAAGGCCTTGCTAATGCAGGGATATCTTAGCAGACATCTGAGGGAAGGAAGAGAGCGCACCATGTTGTGCCTGGGAGAGGAATGTTTCAAGCATAGGAAGTGTCAAGTATAAAGTCACTGAGGTGTGAGCAATCTAAGTGTGTTCAAGGAACTTCAGGAGGTCAGTGTTTCAAGAGCCAAGGTATCCCATGAATAAGTAGTAGGAGAGCAGGTAATGGAGGAAGCAGGTGATCGTATCAAGTACATCCTGTAGGACATGATGCCTGACTAGATCGTGGGATTATTCCGACTGAATTGGGAAGCTATGGGAAATCTGAACCGAAGAGAAAAAATATACAATGGCTGCTGTGTGCAGAATACCTTACTGGGGGGTGGGAAACAGAAGGGAGGTCAGGTAGAAAGCAACCTCAATGCTTCAAACTAGATAGTTCGAGAACTTACATTACATAGTGATTGAATTCTGGACTTTAAAATTTTTGTGCAAGCAGTGGATAAATGAAATGGGCATTTATTGAAATGGGAAAGGCTCTAATAAGACCTGTTTTCAAATCTAATATTCTTTTTAAACGTAAAACTGAGTGAGGCCATTAGATAGTTAAATGAATTAGGCAATTGATTCTGTAGTTCCATGAAGGTGTTTGAGCTGAAAAATAATTATGGGAATGATACACGGGCACCAAATTTTAAAGTCAGACTCAGAACATTCATATAAATTGCCCAGTATCAAACTTAACAATGTAAACGTGTGTGTGTGTGTTTTTTATAACCTTTCTCTCTCCTAGAAGTCAGTCCATTAAAAGTAATGGCAAAACTTCAATTATTTTGCACCAACCTAATACTAAAAGGGTCACAGCAGAACACCAGGCAAAAGTTAAGCATTTTACTTGGAGAAGTCTGAAATCATCTGACACCAGTTCCAGTAAAATATTTTCTTTTCAACTATTGTTATTTTATTTTTAAAGTTTTATTTAGGTTCAGGGGTACATGTGCAAGTTTGTTACTTAGGTAAACTTGTGTCATTGGAGTTTGTTATACAGATTATTTTGTCAGATGGGTACTAAGCCTAGTACCCAATAATTATCTTTTCTGATCCTCTCCTGCCTCCCATCCTCTACCCTCAGGTAGGCCCCAGTGTCTGCTGTTCCCCTCTTTGTGTCCATGTGTTCTCATCATTTAGCTCCTTCTCATAGGTGAGAAGATGCTCCATTTGGTTTTCTGTTCCTGAATTAGTTTGCCGATGATAATAGCCTCCAGATCCATCCATGTTTCTGCAAAGGACATGATCTCATTCTTTTTTATGGCTGCATAATATTCCATAGTGTATAAGTACTGTGCTTTCTTTATTCAATCCGTCATTAGGCATTTCGGTGGATTCCATGTCTTTGCATTGGGGAAGTTCTTATGGCTGATATCCTGAAATACGTTTTCCAAGTTGCTTCCATTCTTCTCATCTCCTCAGAGATGTCAATCAGTCATACATTTGGTCTCTTTACATGATTCCATATTTCTTGGTGGTTTCATTCTTTCTTTTTCATTTTTTTTTTTTTTATTCTTGTCCGATTGTCTTATTTCAGAAAGCCAGTCTTCAAGCTCTGGGATTATTTTCTCAGCTTAGTCTATTCTGTTGTTAATACTTGCGATTGCATTATGAAATTCTTATAGTGTATTTTAAGCTATATCAAATCAGTTATGTTTTCTATATGTTGGGCGCAGGCGCGGGGTGCTGGAGGAGGCTGAGCAGGCGAGATTAGTGCCCACTAATGCTCCAAAGGCAATGATCCTGCGCTGCGGGTAGCAAGGAGGGGTGCACTCACGCCTGCAGCAGTGGCACGGCAGAGGGCACGCACACGTGCGTGTGGTGGGGAAGGGGAAGCAAGGTCCGTTCAGGCACACACGCGCGGGCAAAGTGATGTGGGGCTTGGCCGTGAGTAAGTGCCTGCAGGCAAAGTGGCATGCGGGAGGCTGCAGTGGGGTAATGGCAGGGGGCTGATGTGTGTCTCTAGGTGCCACTCTCCACTCCTCTGAGGGACAGAAGCTGTCTGCCAGCACAGGAGCTATGATGTTAGCCCCCAGGAGTTACCTGGGGTGAGGGGCTGCACTGCAAGCAGGCTGGGGAGCTAGGAGAGGCCAGCAGACTTAGGAGTGCTCAGGGCCTACCTACCTCCTCTCATAGGGAAAACCGCCTTGCAAAGTTCGGATCCCACAGCTCCCACAGGGCTAAAGTCTCCTATAAGAACAAGTCAAGCCTAGGGTTATGGATTTTATGGCTGTGTCCTGACAGTCTCACACCAAACACTCTGGGCTCCACTCTGGCTGGAATTCTGCCCCTACCACTTCCCTAAGCAGCTCTCGCTGCCAATTCAAGTGTCCCTGGTGGGAGTGGAGTCTCCTCCTGCTGGGATTCCAGAGGACCACGGCAAGAGTGAGTTGCTCCTTGCCTATTCAACTCATCCCCTTCCCCAGGAGCTCTTTGGGCCCAGGAATGAGTCCTGGTGCCCAGTAGCCCTGTGCACGGTTCCCAGCTTCCTCTCCCTTCAGCCCAGCATCTTCCCCCTGTCTGTTCTCAATGCCTTTTCTCTGAAGATCTGCTTGGAGTGCACCTGTCTTCCCTATGGCCTAGTCCCTTAGTGACAGATGTTCCTCCGGGCTGCATCTAGTTGACCATCTTGCCACCTCCTAGGTACTTTTTTAAAAAATATATATATATATAGGTCTTCTTGTTTTTAGCAAAATAGTAAGCATCATTTTTATTACACTGACACGGTTGACTTCTGCTGGACACTTCGTAAAATCATTTTCTAAGTTTTCTGTATTAGGATGCAATTTAATTTCAGGTTAATAGACAAGGTTTTTGAGCAATGGCTGTAAAGTTATTTTTCATATACAAAGCAATTATCATGGAATATTTTCATCTTAAACTCATCATTTCACACCTGTTAATTATATCCTTTACTTGCCATTCTTCATCCAGGAATTTTTACTATAAATGCACATAATCCAACTTTTTAATACAATAAGCAACATTTTCAGACCAGCTATATCATGCAAAAATTTTCATACAGATAGGGACTTACCATTATTGCTCCTCTAGTAAATATCATTACTATATTTACTTGCCAAGAGCTCTTTTTTAGTAGATTTAGAAAGATTTTTTATTGAGATCTTATTGTTTCTCAGATTTCTAAGTAGTGAAGGAATAGGTTATAGCCTTGCTGAAAAAGCTTTCATTCCCATGCAGTATTCAGTACATGTTTCATTTATATCTGAAATTTAAGGTGATGGGTTACTGATATTATCTAGTAAGAGAGAACAGATAGAGAAAAGGACTAGTACAAAGACAGAGCTCTAAGGCGCCCCAGCATTTAGAGGCCCACAAGATGAGAATTCATCAAAGAAGACTGAAAAGTAAAGGCCAGTATGGTCAGAGGATAATCAAGAGATAGTGTTTCCGGGAGGCCAAATGAAGAAAGTGTTTTAATAAGGATAGCATGACCTGTGATCTTCATTGCTGATAGGTGGTGAGATAAAGTCTGACTTGGATTTGGTGATGTGGAAATCATTTGAGACCTTTACAAGAGCAATTTTAATCAGTTGTCTGGGATAAAAGCTTGATTGGAGTGTGCAAAAGAGAAAAAGGGCAGCAGGAAGTGCATTCGGTGGTAAAGAATTGAGATTTGGAGTGGTAACTGAGAGGAGGTGGAAGGTCAGTGAACAGGATTTTTCTTTTTTTCTTCTTTTAGATGGGAGCAATTTCAGTATGTTCAAGAGGTAATGGGAATAGTTTAATTAAAAGGAAAACAAGGATTATGCAACAGAGAGGGGGCAATTTATAGGTTAGGCAAGGTTGGAAAAGATCCAGTTGACAAGTAAATGATTAGCCTTAGGGGAAAAAGCATCGATAATTCACCCAACTACAAGTCAGCCCCATAGACATAGAATTTCTGTAAAAAATGGCTACAGTAATAAAATAGAGGCAGGTCCTTGGCTAACAGAGCAAGTTTGATTGGTCCCATTTCAGTACCAGGACTGTTAGAGAAACTTCTAAAGGTTTCGGCTAGAGTAGGGCATCCCCAGAAAGTAAGAGGAGGAACGCTCTTTGTTTTAAACTCTTCTTACATAAGGGTCTTACTGATAAAAAAGCTAAGCTATGTCTACATGTGGGTGGGCTCACAGTGTGTCCAAATTAATTACTTCATTGATTTAAAGAAAGTTATCCTTGGCATTTGGGTGCATAAGTACAGCAAAGCATGACTGTCATCTTTAAAGTATGTATGGTTATGCCATATCAGGGCATTTGAACATTTGGTTGTTCAGGAGTTTGTATTTGCAGGCATTACTAAGCTGCTTCCTTAGCCATGGGCATCTTATGACCATGTGACGGGCAAAGAATGTGCCTTGCTAGTTTCAAGATGGAGTTGATTTTTAAAATGGTGTCTCTCCGGCTCTATGCTCCTGTTTCCCTAACAAAGGTGCAGTAATCTTGGGAACCATCTTAGAATTGTGCTATTACAAGTTCCAATTGCTATAGGAGGAAATAACCAGCATGAGGATTACTGGCAACAGCCAACATGGTCATAAGCGAAGAGACTGCAGCTAAAAGAGTTTGGGTATTTGTTTAAGGTGTACGTTTGCATGTTTCACTCTTTAATTCACCAGTAAGATAAACTCAATTGAATTTTTTTTCCATATAACAACCAAATTACTTGTGTAACAATAATGAAATAGCCTCTCTTTTCCAATTAATTTGAAATGACTTATTTTTAATATATTTAATTTTCCTGTGTAACAAATGCCATTTTTAACTTTGATGTATTATTGATGGGTAAATTGGCTATTTTTGTTGTATAATATTTTATAATCCCTGCTTAGTTTAACCCCTACCACATACCTTTAATTATATATCTTCCTATTTGTTTTGGCTTTTTTTTTCTTTGCCTCTTATTAGTATTTCAGACAACCTTTAAAATAATATGTTGTCAAGTTTCCTCAAAAAGTGACATTGGTTCTGTTACATAAAAAAGTTAACTAGAAAAACTCTGATACATTTGTAATGCAAATATACACCTTCCTATGTCTATTTCTAAGCCTTTGTAAGATTTTTCGCATATTTTCCACAGATATTTTATTGCTGATTCTTGTTAGTATAATTTACAACAATCCTCGTTCCAATCATCTCAGGAAGGTGGGAATATTCCCAATATTCCCAATATCCCGCACAGTTGCAAAGTCAAACATTTGAACCAGATGTACTGAGAAGGAAAGATTGTTTAACAAAAATTTTATCCGTGCAGAATTGGTGACGATTATATTACTAGCATGTTGCTGTTGAGGGTTAAACCTGGAAAGAAGGTATCTTCCATAACAATGAATAGCAGCTAAGGGCAAGGACCTTATTCCCTCTTCTCCTCCTCAGTGTAGACCAGCCATAAGGTTTAGCGTGGAATGGATTAGTAGGAAGAAAATAATTATTCCCCTGCCTATAGCAATGATACACAACTACTGTTGCCACTTTCCTGGCCATTACTGGGCTGAGGAAAGAGAACATAATCCAATTCTGTTCTGCATTCCATCTCCAGATGGCTAGTTAGACTTCTTGTCTTTATACTATTGATTATTTAAACCACAATGACAATTGGACTACTGGTAGTTATATATAGTACATTGAGGGGTCCTTAAAAGTATCTGCTGAAATTAAGTTCATATATAAAATTCAAAACTTAATTTTATAGTTAACTTTCTGTAGGCTGAAAAATACTCCCTTTCTAATATATTGAGGCATTGGATATTTTAAAACGGTTTTGATGAATGAGTATTTCCTACCTTATTGTTACTTAGTACTAAATTTAGAACCTGGGGTTAAGGCCTAAGAAATAGGTATTAAAATGAAATATTAATTTGGAATTATTTATCAGCAAATCTTGGTCATATCAATGATTATATATCATAGTATATTGAGCCTAATAAAAGCTTGAAAATAATTCATATTGTTTAAAACCATGAAAGTAAAAAAAACTCTTAATATATTTTATTACAACTGAAAAGTATTCTATATCATTAATAAAAGAGCACCATCATCAACCTACTCAATTGGCACTAACAAATTTACATTGATTATGATTAATAATCACTAACGTTACAACTTAAAAGTGAAATTTCAATGCTAGTGTAATTAAAATTGCTTTTATCAGTGATGTGAAAATTAATACCGTCGCCTTTGTATTCCAAAAAATTACTAAATATAACTAAATTATTTTAAGCTTGTAGAAATAATTATTAATTTTTAACAGTGAGTAAAAAAAACTCTTAATATATTTTATTACAACTGAAAAGTATTCTATATCATTAATAAAAGAGCACCATCATCAACCTACTCAATTGGCACTAACAAATTTACATTGATTATGATTAATAATCACTAACGTTACAACTTAAAAGTGAAATTTCAATGCTAGTGTAATTAAAATTGCTTTTATCAGTGATGTGAAAATTAATACCGTCGCCTTTGTATTCCAAAAAATTACTAAATATAACTAAATTATTTTAAGCTTGTAGAAATAATTATTAATTTTAACAGTGATTCTATAATCTGTAAGTTGATAATTAAGTTATTTCAATGTGATTTTTAATTGATATGCAGATTTAACAGCTTCAGATTAGATTGCTGTTATGTTCTACAGTTTGTAGTTTTATTTCCAATTTCAAGACTTAAATCTATATTAGAGAATAAGAATGTTTATTTAATAATAATACATTTTCTTTACATTTCTTTAAGTTCTAGAGAAATATAGTAATAGCAATTTTACTGTTTTGTTGCCCTGAAAATTCATTAAATTTATTAGAATATAAAATATTCTAAAGTCTAATTCATAGTAGATTTACAACTAATATAAAAAGAGAGATTTCATTATATTTTCTTCTAATGAAGGTAAAACTATATATGATAAATGAATAATTCATAAGCACACAATTCAGTGGGATTTTACAAACGTATACTGTCTTAGTCCCTTCCATGCTGCTATAACAGAATGTTTGAGGCTGGGTAATTTGTAAATAATAGAAATGTATTTCTCACAGTTCTGGTGGCTGGGAAGTCCAAGACTGGGGCACTGGTGTCTATCTTGTGAGGTTCTTCTTGCTGTGTTTTTACGTGGAAGAAAGGCAAGAGAGTGCCCACCCAATCCTGAAAGCCCTTTTTATAGCAGCATTAATCCACTCATGAAGGCAGAGCCTTTATGACCTAAACATCTCCCAAAGACCCCACTTTCAAACACTATTGAATTGTGGATTAAGTTTTCAAAACATAAATTTTGGTGGACACATTGAGACCATAGCATATATATTTGCATAACAACCACCCACTTAGGATATAGAATATTTCCATCTCCCCAGAAAGTTCCCTCATGGTCCCTTGCAGTTAATTCCCACATTTTCACAGGTATCCAGTGTTTTGATTTCTATCTCGATAGATTAGTTTTATCTGGTCTTGAATTAGAAAGAATAACAATAAAATTATATTGTATGTCTTTTATGTGTTTGTTCTTTTGCTCAGCATAGCATGTCACAATTTGTCAGTATTGTGTGTGCCAGTAGTTCATTCCTTTTATTTACATTATTGTATAAATATACAAGCATTTGTTTATTTATGGCCATGTTAATGAACATTTTGGTCATTTACAGATTTGAGATATGATGTACAAGTCTTTTTTGTGAGGTCACGGGAATATATGTTTAAATTTGTGAGTGATTAACCTTTTTATACTCCTATGAGGAATGTACAAGACTTCAAGATGCTTCATATCTAGCCAATGCCTGGGGTTGACAGGCTTTTTAATTTTAGCCTTCTAGTGGTTGGAAAGTGCTGTTCTAATGATGTTGAGCAGCATTCTGTGTGCCTTTAGGTTATTCATGTATCTTATTAAAATTATGTGTTTGCGTATTTCCCCCTTGTTGTTTTGTTTTTAAAATTTATTTGAAAAAATATTTACACATTCTAGATACAAGGTCTTCTGTCAGATATACATATTTGTAGAGAGCTAGCACATATTTGGGGCCATTATATTTACTTCTATGAACAACAGAAATACAACTTTAAACATCATGTCATAATACCTCCAATTTTAATCTACTCTCAGAGCCAGATTTAGTGGAGCTGGACACAGCACTTTGAGAAGCCACGGCAGACAGATCACTTCAGTCCAGGAGTTTGAGTGCAGTCTTGGCAAGGTGTCAAAACCCCATCTCGGGTGGGGGGGAAAGAAAACAACTGTGTGTGATGGCATGTGCCTGCAGTCCCAGATACTTGGGTGAAGGAAAGACTGCTTCAGCCCAGGAGGTAGAGGCTGTAGTGAGTTATGATTGTGCCACTGCACTCCAGCCTGCATAAAACAGCAAGACCTCATCTAAAGAAAAAGAAAAAAAGATCCTAAAAAAAGCATGAGAAAAGACACAAATAGCATACAGAGGGGTTCCATATATCTGGCAGCAACCTTCACAGTGGAAACCTCTCACAGGTCAGTAGAGATTGGCATGAGATATTTAAAGTGATGAAGAGAAAAAAAAAAACTTTTATCCTAGAATAGTATATCTGGCAAAAATATCCTTTTAACATGAAGGCGAAATAAAGACTTTCCCAGACAAACAAAAGCTGAAGGATTTAATCAATACGTGACCTGTCCTACAAGAAATGCTAAAGGGAGTTCTTCAGTCAGAAAGCAAAAGATATTAATGAGCAACAAGAAATCATGTGACGGTACAATACTTACTGGTAATTCTAAGTCCACAGAGAAACACAGAATATTGTAACACTAGCTGTGGCATGTAAACTACTCATATCTTGAATAGAAAGACTAAAAGATAAATCTATCAAAAATACTAACTACAACAACTTTTCAAGACGTAGTATAATAAGGTATAAATAGACAAAACAAAAGTTTAAAATGAGTGGAATAAAGCTGAAGTGCAGAGTTTTATTAGTTTTCTCTTGGCTTTTTTGTTTGTTTCTTAAGCCAGTGTTAACCTGTCATCACTTTAAAATAATGAGTTATAAGATGTAATTTACACCTCATGGTCACCTCAAATAATACAAAAAATCTACAACAGATACAGAAAAGATAATAAACAAGAAATCAAAGCATACCACCAGAGAAAATCACCTTCCCTGAAAGGAATATACGAAGGAAGGAAAGAAAGAAGAGATCACTAGACAATCAGAAAACAAATAACAAAATGGTTGGAGTATGTCCTTATCAATAATAACATGGAATGTAAATTGACTAAACTCTCCAAACAAAAGACATAGAAGGACTGAATGTATTTTTTAAAAGATTCCAAAGATGCACACATCTGTTATAAAGACACATGTAAATGGATGAAGAAATATATTGCATGCCCATAGAACCCAAAAAAGAGCAGGAGTCACTATACTTACATCTGACAAAATATATTTCAAGACAAAAACTATAGGAAGAGATAAAGTAGGTCACTACATAATGATAAAGGAGTCAATTCAGTGAGAGAATATAATAATTATAAATATATATGCACCTAACCCTGGGGCACCTAGATATATATAAGACAGATACTGTTAGAGCTAAAGGGAGAGATAGGCCCCAATATATAATAATAGCTGGAAACATCAACACACCACTTTCAGTATTGGACAGATGTTCCAGACAGAAAATTAACAAAGAAACATTGGACTTAATCTACACTATGGATCAAATAGATCTAACAGATATATACAAAACATTTCATGCAAAGGCCTCAGAACACACATTCTTCTTTTCAGCACTTGGATTATTATCAAGAATATACCATGTGTTAGTTCAGAAAACAAGTCTTTAAAGTTTTTTTTTTTTTAAAAGAAATCATATTGAGTACCTTCTCTGAACACAATGGAATAAAACTAGAAGTCAATAACAAGAGGAAATTTGGAAGCTATACAAACACACACAAATTAAACAATATATAAGAAATTAAGAAAATGTAAACATTCTTGAAACACATAAAAATCAAAATACAACATAACAAAGCATATGGGATACAGCAAAAGAAGCACGAAGAGGAAAGTTTGTATCAATAGTGCTTACATAAAAACACACACAAGAAAACATCAAAGAAACAACCTATTCATGCGTTTTAAAGGACTAGAAAAGCAACAGCAAACCAAATCCAAATTAGTAGAAAAATAGAGAGATCAGAGCAGAAATACAAGAAATTAAAATAAAAAAAAAAAGATCAATGAAACAAAATGTTGGCATTTGAAAAGATAAAATTGTTACGAGCCTTCGGCCAGATCAACTAAGAAAAAAAGAGTAAAGACCCAAATAAACGAAATCGGAGAAGAAAAAGGACAAATATTACCATGGATACTAAAGAAATTCAAAGGATCATTAGAGACTACTATGCAAAACTATATGACAATAAATTGGGAAACCTAGAAGAAATGGATAAGTTCCTAGACACATGCAACCTACCAATATTGAACCATAAAGAAATCCAAACCTGAATAGACCAATAAAAAGTAATGGGCTATAAGCTGCAATAAAAACTTTCCCACCAAAGAAAAGCTCAGGACCCAATGGCTCCACTGACTAATTTTACCAAACATTTAAAAAGAACTAATACCAATCCTACTCAAACTATTCCAAAAAATAGAGGAAGAGAGAGTATTTTCAAAATCATTCCACAAGGCCAGTATTACTCTGATACCAAAACCAGACAAAGACACATTAAAAAGAGAAAGAAAGAAAGAGAAAGAGAGAGAGAGAGAGAAAGAGAAAGAAAACTACAGGCACACATCCCTGATGAACCTTGATCCAAAATCCTCAACAAAATACTAGCAAACCAAATTTACCAAAATATTAAAAAAAATGGTTTATCACAACCAAGTGGGATTTATCCCAGCTATGCAAGGATGGTTCAACATATGCAAATAAACCATGTCATACATGATATCAACAGAACGAAGGACAAAAATTATATGATCATTTAAATTGATGCTGAAAAAGCATTTGATAAAATTCAGCATTCCTTTCAAAGAAAAACCCTCAAAAAACTAGATATAGAAGGTATATACCTCAATACAACAAAAGCCATATAAGATAGACCCACATCTAGTATCATACTGAATGGGAAAAACTGAAAGCCTTTCCCGTAAGATCTTGACCATGACAAGGATGCCAACTTTCACCACTGTTATTCAACATATTACTGGTAGTCCTAGCTAGAACAATCAGACTACAGAAAGCTATAAAGCCATCCAAATTGAAAAAGAAGAAGTCAAATTATCCTTATTTGCAGTTGATATGATCTTATATTTGAAAAAACCTAAGGACTCCACCAGAAAACTATTAGAATGAATAATCAAATTCAGTAAAGTTGCAGGATACAGAATCAACACACAAAATCACTAGCATTTCTATATGCCAACAGTGAACAATCTGAAACAGAAAACAAGAAACAATCACATTTATAATAACAGCACATAAATTTAAATATCTACAAATTAACTTAATCAAAGAGGTGAAAGATCTCTATAGTAAAAGTTGTAAATCACTGATAAAAGAAATTGAAGAGGACACCAATGAATGAAAAGATATTCCATGTTCATGGATTGAAAGAATCAATATTGTGAAAATGTCTGTATACCCAAAGCAATCTACAGTTTCAATGCAATCTCTATCAAAATACCAATTACATTCTTTATAGAAATAGAACAAACAATCCTAAAATTTATATGGAAGTACAAAAGACCCAGAATAGCCAAACCTATCCTGAACAAAAAGAACAAAACTGGTGAATCACATTACCTTAATTCAGATTATATTATAGAGCTATACTAACCAAAACAGCATAGTACTGCTATAAAAACAGACCCATAGATTAATGGAACAGAACAGAGAACACAGAAACCAACATACACACCCACGGTGAACTCCTTTTTTACAAATGTGCCAAGAACATATGCTGGGGAAAAGACAGTCTCCTTAATAAATGGTGCTGGGAAAACTGCATATCCATGTACAAAAGAACAAAACTAGACCTCTATCTATCGCTATATAACAAAATGAAATCAAATGGGTTAAAGACTTAAATCTAAAATCTCAGTCTGTGAAACTACTTCAAGGAAACATTGGGGAAGCTCTCTGGGGCATTGGCAAAATTTTTCTGAGTAATACCCCATAAGCGTAGACAACGAAAGGTAAAATGGAGAAACAGGATCACATCAAGTTAAAAAGTTTCTGCACAGCAAAGGAAACTAGTAATGAAGTGAAGAGACAACCTACAGAATGGGAGAAAATATGTGCAAACTATTGATCTGGCAAGAGAGTAACACAGAATATATAAGGAGCACAAACAACTCTATAGGAAAAATCCTATAGGGTGACAGGGTGATCACACTCAACAATAATTTATTGTGCATTTTTAAGTAATGTGAAAGATTATAATTAGACTATTTGTATTGTTGCCATTCTCAAAGTGTCTTAATGTGCCCCATATATACATACACCTAATATGTACCTGTTGACATTTTTAATTGATAAAAAATAATTATTTTGTTTTAGAGAGTTAGTCAATTATTATTTTCCATAATATGCATGTAAAGTTTGCATTTTTATTTCATTATATCCTCACATTGAGTATTTTGGTGTCCAGAAATATTTATCTTAAAGGATTGTAAAGGGAGTAGGGAATCAAGAAGAGGTTATTGAAATTAGTTCAAAGTAAATTTGCTGCCGGGAATTATGGCTCATGCCTGTAATCCCTGCACTTTGGCAGGCCAAGGTGGGTGGATCATTGTAGGTCAGGAGTTTGGGACCAGCCTTTCCAACACAGTGAAATCCCATCTCTGCTAAAAATACAAAAAGTTAGCCAGGTGTGGTGGCAGACGACTATAATCCCAGCTACTCAGGAGGCTGAGACAGGAGAAATCCTTGAAACTGGGAGGCGGAGGTTGCAGTGAGCAGAGATCATGCCACTGCACTCCTCAATGGGTGACAGAGTAAGGCTCTATCTCAAAAAAATAAAAATAAAAATAAAATAAAATAAAGAAGAAAAGAAAAAAGAAAGGTTATATTTGCCTTTAATACAAATTTATTGAGCGATACTCTGATGGAACATATTAATAAAAATTCTCAATAGAAACATATTAGATGATTTACTTTAATGAAATCTAGGAAAAGCCAAATTATTTAACAACAATAGGGAATGTTGTATGTAACTAAAGAGTATGAAATTTAAAAATAAAAATCTCCAGTGTGCTTGCCATGAAGATTTATGGCTAAAAAGTAACAGCAACGTTTTCCAACATTTCTTTGCAACTTACTCTGTTTTCAGCATCAGGTTATGGAAAATATGTACAGAAAAACAGTTATGGGTTCTGTTTTCAGAAAGAATTCGGATTGTAAAACGGCGTAAGTTGTAAAGTAATAAGGTTCATGAAAGGAATATTAAGAAAGTACTATAAAACTGGAAAAGTAGGTAAGATCCAATGATGAGTAAGTAAGGAAGATGTTAGGGAGATGTTTCCATTTCTTCACAATGGTAATGAGGCAGTATGCTAGATTGTAGAAATGTAATCCAAGAACTATGTCAAAATGGGAAAGGTAAAAAATAAGCCAAGAAATATGTAGATACCAGATAACGGATTATTTAGTACCTGTCCCCAAAATGCATTAAAAGGAATAAAGACTATAGCTTTGGAAATCTACTCAGGAGCCAGATTGTGGAAATACTTGATCGTATAGGTTTCCTAGAGACTTGAACTTGATTCAAGAAGGAACAGAGTATCAGCTGGATTTTGAGCTGGAAAGTGATATAATATAAGTGTGCTTTAGAAAATAGTAAAACCATTGTAGAGGATACAGTCTAAAAAATGGCAACGCCTGCATGGACTAATGTCCCATACATTCGTGTTACTCTACAACTTATTTTATAAAGGGTGTGTGTGTGTATGTACCTTACTTGGTTTAAACTCCATTAGAATACAAGTTAATAGTTAATAATTAAACTACTGTTTTTTTCTAGATTACTTATTTTATAAAAGAAAACCCATGCAATTTGTAGTCACAGCATTGCTTTATTTTTCTAACAGGAGAATAAATCATATGCAAGATACCAAAAAAGTTCCAAAAGATTTCACTTTACCACCACACCTGACCATGGAACATAGTAGAACCCCACATTAACAGCAAGCAGTTCCTTAAAAACATCAAGGTATGGGAGGCACTGGATGAAAATATGAGCCCTGTAATCACAGCAGACAAATTTCAAGTCACCTCAGTAACCTGGAATACATGTCCCCTGTTGCCGCTGGCCATAGGACTACGCTTGCTGTCAAGATAACAAACGATCCTCGACGTTTCACATATCTATCCTATCCAGACTCCACTATTATAATGGCCTTTATCTGAACATGAACATAGCATGCAAATAAAACTGAAGCAAGCACAAAATAGATCGGCTCTTCCACTGGCAGAAGCAAATCCCTCATGAACATCAAGGCACATGTTCACTACCACCACCACTGTAATCACCACACAACCGCAACATAGGAGAGTTTTATATGTACAAGGGCTCCTGATAATTTTTTCATGAGTGAATAGTGCCGTCAAGTTTTTAACCTTTCTTCTCATAAAGAATCAAATTTGATTAAGTGCAGACTCATGTACGCCATCCAATTCTTAATTAGACTATGATGTGAAATTGTGATAATCTTGGAAAAGAAAAAACCATCTTAACCTTAAAACAATTATTACATGGCAAGAGTTAAATAAACATCTGAAGAAGATTCCCATTTAAGAAAATCAGTCTAAATTATTCTCTATTATGTATGCCATTAAAAAGATTCTTTTAAAAGTGAGCAATATTTCTTCCCCATTATAAATCACGCACATAAAATTTAGAAGTCATTTTTTTTTTATTTTTGAGACAGAGTCTTGCTCTGTCACCAAGCCTGGAGTGCAGTGGCATGATCTCGGCTCACTGCAATCTCCCCCTCCCGGGTTCAAGTGATTCTTCTGCCTCAGCCTCCCAAGTAGCTATGACTACAGGCATATATCACCATGTGTGGCTAATTCTTATATTTTTAGTAGAGATTTTATATTTCACCATATTGGCCACACTGGTATCAAACTCCTGACCTTGTGATCCACCCACCTCAGCCTCCCAAAATGCTGGGATTACAGGTGTGAGCCACTGCACCCAGCTAGAAGTCCAATTTCTTCTGTGAATAATGACATTAGCCAACCTATAAATTTAAGAAGACTTTTTTTGTTGTTGTTGCTGTTTGTTTCTGGGCAAAGTGATGCTGAACTTCAGATTAGAAATTTAAGTTCACCAAAGTCTTCAATGGGCATACTCCTAAATATTTTTTAAACTATGAAGTTTTAAAATATTTAACCTCATTCTTTGAGTGATGACAGAACAGGTTATCAGACACCTCATGGTTTTGTGGTGCATGTTCCTATACATCAGGAGGCTGGGTGGAATGCATTTAGTATACAAGAGTCTATGATGAGGGAAAAGCTGTATTTGGTTTTCTAGGAAATATACTAGTACCTCCTCACACCAAAAATTACCTGGTAGATATGAGGAAAGTTCTAAATTTTATACTGTCGTATTGTTTATCTCTGAGACATATGAGCTGAGACCTAGTGAAAACTAGATTAAATAATGTTTTATCTGCAGGTGTTCCCTAATACAGACAAGTTGGTACCTGAAACTAACCATCACATTCGTGGCCCTGTATTTATTACAGTAATTGCATAAGTAAAAGCCTTTCCACAGAGAAACCTCCAGACCCACATTCCATAACAGAGATAGGAAGATCAAAATGGAATATTCTGAGTTAATGGAAAGAATCTTTAACTTGATTGAGGTAATAGTTTCATGGGTGTATACATTTATTAAAACATCATACTGTTCAGTTTAAGTGGGTACATGTGTGTAAATTCTACCTTATAACGTTGATAGGAAGATTAAATATTACAAACTAGTTAGTTTTGTCGACTGATTTAATCACCTGGGTTTATATAATGGCCAGCAAGTTATAAAATACCCACTGATATTACTGGATTACATACATATTAAAGTGAAATTCTATTACATAAAATCAATAATTATGAATTGCTTCAGAATTTAGTAATATAACTAATACATAATGTTAAGGTAAAGAATAAAATGACTATTAGTCATTTGTTTGTAAGTATCAGAAAACTCATATACCAGAAAACTATATGGAACTATAAATCTGTGGAATCAATGTGTAACATGTTATTAATGTGGCAAGCAAATTTACCTATTTTCCGAAGATATATTGTCTACTGTTTACAGGTATGTATCATTTGTAAGACTGTTTATGAAAGTGAAAATGAATTTCCACAAAACAGCTTCTTCCATTTCTCTCGTCACCACCAAAATGACATTTCATAGCACATACTAATGGCATACCAAAACACAATTTTAGACCATATTTTCAGATTATAGTTTTTTGTTGTTTTACCTTTTATTATTTTGTCTTTGTTTTTCTTCCTTTGTGTAATCTTCTGAGAATCAACCTTCACCTGCCATTGTTTATAGATTTCATTAACAGTAAGATCTGATATTTTCTTTTTTTTTTAGAGATGAGGTCTCTCTTTGTCATCCAGACTGGAGTGCAGTGGCACAATCATAGCTCACTGTAACCTCAAACTCCTAGGCTCAAGCAATCTTCTTGTCTCAGCCTCGTAACTAGCTAGGAATATAGACACTTGCCACCGTGCTGGTTAATTTTTTTTTTTTTTTTTTTTTAACTGATGGGATCTCATTGTGTTGTCCTGGCTTGTCATAAACTCCAGGCCTCAAGAACTCCTCCTGCCTCAGTCTCCCAAAGTGTTGAGATTACAAGAGTGAGCCACGGTGCCTGGCCGTGGTGAGACATGTTTTTATCTGATCTCAGCCCTGGGCGAGGTTAATAGGTACATGGATGTCACTTGACTCAAGTAGTAGCAATGTAGCCTTCACTGACATTTATGAACTTGAAATACAGAGATGCAGAACTGATTTGCGTAATATTGGCAAACCAGATTACATGAAGATGAATGCCCATGAGAACGTCTTTCCTTATATCTGTATCTTCCTGTATAACATTAGATACGGACTAGATTCTAAATTTCCCCCTTATCAAACAGGTATTATTTTTTATTACATTCTCTCTTTACTCTAATTATTTTATTGACACGAGGGATATTTAAATATATTACTTGATCTACTATATTTGTATCTAGCAGACCTGAGTTAAAGGAATAATAGAGGCTGGGCATGGCCCCGTTTCCACAAAAAAATTTAAAAATTAACTGGTAGTCATAGCTGTGGACCCAGGGAGGCTGAGGCAGGAGGATCACATAAGCCCAGGAATTGGAAGCTGTAGACAGCTAGGATCATGCCACTGCATTCCAGTCTGGGTGACAGAGCAAGACTCTGTCCCTTAAAAAATTAAAAAAATAAATAAATAAAGGAAGATTAGGTATTATCTATCCAGAAAGTCTAAAATTTGAGCACAATAACCATTATTACACCTCTAGTGGCAGTAGCTGGACATAATTTTGAATGTTACTTAATTAGAAATGGGACGAGTACACTTTTGTGTCAAATTGATCACCTGTGTAAACCTTGTTTGTAATATTAGTTAACAACAAAAAACTATATATTTTTTCCTGTCTCGCATTGGCTTAAATATATTTTTCTAGTTGCTTCTCATTTGTTTCCATCTACAGTCTAATTACCTCTTCCAAGAAGCATTAATCTGCTTAATCCTATTTCACATTACTTACACTGTTTTTTTAAAACCTTTTACATTCCTAGAGCTTACAGAAGTAAGGTAGTCATTCAATAATAAAACCCTACTTAAATTATCTTTCTTTAATCAGTTACTTCAACACACATATTTAAATTTATATTTACTTTAAAATTTACATTTGTTTTCATTTACAGCAAAAATCTTTTTAGGAATTTTTTAAAAAAAATCATCTCACATGAAACCATGTATATATTAAAATTAGAAATAGAATTGCATTTTACTGAAGAGACCAAGAGGGCCCATTTCCTCTTCTACATGCTCTATGGGCAGCTGGAACCAGAACTCTAGAGAAAATGACAGTTTGGAAAATTGTAACAAGATAAAATGTTAATCCTTATTTTAGCCAAACCTGTAAAATTTTGGTGTAGGCATGCATCTGTTTATATATCTTTTCTGTTAGAAATATTCCAAGTTGTGTTGTGAAATTTAATTGTGTTAATATTGACTTGAAATACACACATATATTGGTTTAGACTACTTCATGTTATTACCATGAGGATTTGAACCAGGCTTAACACTTGGTCAGTATGAATCCGGTCTGATATTGTCCTACAAATGCAAGTCTACTTTGTTTATTTTATTTTTTCATCTGATTTTCTTATGATAATTATGATTTCTTGGCATTCTGATTTAAGTTAAATGAATAAAAAATCTATTTAAATGATTGAGGTGCTCTATAATGATAAATCTTTTATCATCATGATTATTCTCTTTAATTAATATGCTTTTACCTAAAAAATATATAACTTTTGGACAAAAAGTGATATCATTGATCATCATTTTCAAAGGAGGAAAGAATCATTTTTAAAATTAAGTACCACATTGTGGGTTGTGAAAAAAATGACAATGTTGTTCCTTCAGTTGGAATTATCATTTTACCCCCCCAAAAAAAAATTGGGGAAACCATCCCATTTGTCTTCCTTTCACAGAGCATCTAACAGGATACTTACCTTTTAAATCTCAGTAAGAAATAAAAAACGTTTGTTTATTAACTAGTTTCAGTTCCCCCCCTTATACATACAGGAATTTCTTACTGTAAAATTATTGGTGCTACTCCTTTTTTATTTTACATAAAGTCTTTTAAAATTAGAATAGAGATCCTACACTTAACCTTTTTTTTTTCTTTTTCTTTTCCTTCTTTTTTTTTCAGTGAGTGACAGGGTCTCATTCTGTCTCCCATGTAGAGTGCAGTGGCCAATCACAAGTCACTGCAACCTCTGCCTCCCTAGTTCAAGCAATTCTCCTGTCTCAGGCTCCCGAGTAGCTGGGATTACAGGCACGTGCCAACACGCCCAGCTCATTTTTGTATTTTTAGCAGAGGTGGGGTTTCACCATGTTGCCCAGGCTGTTCTCGGGCTCCTCAGTAGCTGAGATTACAGGCACGTGCCAACACGCCCAGCTCATTTTTGTATTTTTAGTAGAGACGGGGTTTCAGCATGTTGGCCAGGCTGTTCTCGAACTCCTGAACCGATCCACCCACCTCAGCCTCCCAGAGTGGTGGGATTACAGGCATGAGCCACCATGCCCAGCTGAGATCCTACACTTATTCTAATAGGTGAGTTACCTCATGGTTTAACATTTTGAAGATAATTTTTAACTTACATGAACTATGTCTGATGTTCTTTTCAGCGTTTTGATAGGATAAAAGAAAAAAAAAAATTAAAATGGTGTGAGCTGCATTTGCTCCAGTACCTACACCTCTTTTAAATTTTAATTCTATCTATTGGGAAACATTTCACATTTTCTTGGGCTATTGGGGCATTATGTATTATTGATGCGTATCCCAAAGTACCTGACTTACTTTAAAAAAAATGCTGAAACAATAATTCACTGAACATTATCTCAACACTCTGGGTATATTAATGTTTGTTCTTATACAGCTACCATTTATGGAGGTCAACTCAAGGATGAGAGAAAAATGGTATCATCAGAAATGTCTTGATGACTTTAGGTTCCAGCCATGGTGGAGTAACTAACACCACATGAACTTTCCCATAATTGACAATTTAATAATTAGATAAAATATGTGGGAGAATATTTTCAGGTAATGAAAATAGATAATACAGGGCTGTCATTCCTGGAGAAAGGAAAACATACAGAGTGAGCTCTCATCATTCCAAATACTGCCGACTGGGCACTTTCTCCACAATTGCCTGCAAAGGCAGAGCACAATTAAGCACAAAATCCTCACTGAAATTAGGATGTGGAGTCTAAGTTAAGAGATGATAACTTAAGAGTTGGAATTTGCAGGAAAGAATAACAGAGAGAAAGGAAATACACACACAATTTTTAAGGAACTTTCACTGAGTCCCCAATGATCTGTTTGCACAGAACCCGACGCCTAGCATCGAATAGCTTCTCAGAAATTATGAGCTGAATGAAGATGTTGGAGATCACACAATGCATAAAAACTATGAGTTCCAACAAGCCAGCCACAGGAACTCAGTTAACTCAGATAGAAAACACCATCTAGAATAACTACTACTTTAGTTCAGCCCTAAAAATCTTTGAAATGAAAATGTAAGGGATAACTCTGACATAACAATAAACTAACTGCCTGCCAAAAGCAACAAGTAAAATACAGTACTAATATAAAAAAAGACAACAAAATCTAAATCCCCCCAAATGTACTATCTACAATGTCTACAATGCAATAAAAATTTCTAGACTTGGCCAGGTGCAGTGGCTCACACCTGTAATCCCAGCACTTAGGGAGGCCAAGGTGAGCAGATCATGAGGTCAGGAAATCAAAACCAGCCTGATCAACATGGTGAAACCCCATCTCTACTAAAAATACAGGCATGATGGTGGGCGCCTGTAATCCCAGCTACTCAGGAGGCTGAGGCAGGAGAATTGCTTGAACACAGGAGGCAGAGGCTGCAGTGAGCCAAGATCATGCCACTGCACTCCAGCCTGAGCGATGGAGTGAGATTTCATTAAAAAAAAAATTACTAGACTTATAAAGAAGTGTAACTTCTTTACATATGGATACAACAGTTATAGCTTTAAAACTTTAAAACCAAATGGAAAATTTCAGTATCTCAAATGCAATTTATGTCAGTTGCCTAATCCAGAAGATTATAGATGGAAAATGAAAGGCCCGGTGAATTTAAAAATAGATCACTAGATAACTACCTAATCTGAAGAACGAAGACTAACAGCTGAACAGAGACTTGGTAACTAAGTTGCAGAATGACAAGCTGTCTGAGGCATGTCAAGGCCTATGAGAACACAGGAGAGAGAAAGAATGAAGTAGAAAATATGGATGTGAAGAAATGTTGTCTGAAAATATTATGAATTTGGTGAAAAGCATACATTTACAGATCCAAGACCCTCAGTAATTGCAAAGGTGGATGATTTATAAAGATAACCATACCTAAGCACAGCATGAGTGCTGAAAAGCATAGATTTTGAAAAGTCTTTAAAAACAGTCAGAGGGGAGAAACATATCATATATATGGAAGCAATGATACAAATAATTGCTGACTTACCATCTTATACAAGGCCAAAGACAATGAATCAACTTTAAAGTGCTGAAACTAAAAACAGTCAACCCAGAATTCTTTACTCAGCAAAACTATTGTACAAAATAGAACATGAGGTTTTTAGACAGACAAACGAGATTTGCACCAGGTGGGAAAGTAATAATCTAAATATGAGATTTTTAGACAACGACATTTTAAGACAAATAATTGAAAGAATTCATCACTAGCAGAACTGAAATACAAGAAACACTGAAGAAATTTATTTTTTACTGAAGTGATAGACACCAAAAGAAAATTCAGATTTACAAAAATGAATGAAAAGCACCTAAAATAAACATAGCTCTGTGTGCATGTATGTGTACACTCATGTGCCATTTTTGTACATACATAACTCTTCATAAATAAGTACATATATGTTTCTCCTCTCTTAACTTTCTTAATAAGATATTATTTAAAGCTAAAATTATAACAACATGTTGTACATTTATAATACATGCAAATGTAAAATTTTGTGAAGTATAGTGGCTTCTCTACAAGAACATCATACTTGGTAGGAATTTAATTATTATCCTCTAATCGTGTCTTTGTGTGTTTTTCTTTCTTGTGCTTTTTTGCAACCAGGTGCAAATTTGCAAAATTACCATAATTTGGCATAAATTTATAATTTTCAATACACTTAAAAATATAAATTAAGAAGACAAAGTGAGGCAAGCGAGGGTTTAGTTTTCATTTACATACAACATTTTGAAAATATTAGGTAGTATTGAAACCATTAAAAGTAAATGGAAACAAGGCAGTTAGATGCGAATTATTTTCCCACCTGGTGCAAATCTGGGTGAGAGGGGTGTGATGTAGTTTATGTTGACAGAATACAAAACCCCAGATTTAGGCTCAAAACTCTCACAAAACTACTGCATGAAATCTATCTCCATAAAAAGGATAAGTTTGAAAATGTTTCCTATCTCTGCAACAAAAGTATTTATTAAAGTCTTCCATCACATTATCTAACTAGTACTCAATAAGACATATATTAGTAGTTTTAATAAACATGTTACATATACAAGATTTATTTCACCATAAGAATATACATATATATTTACATTATATATATATACATGTACATATATATTTACGTTGTGTATATATATGTACACACACACACACACAC
>NW_016804163.1:1230053-1274217 GCF_001698545.2 Rhinopithecus bieti
ATATATATATATATATATTTTTTTTTTTTTTGAGACTGAGTCTCGCACTGTTGCACAGGCTGGAGTGCAGTGAAAAGATCTCAGCTCACTGCAAACTCCAGCTCCACCTCTCCTGCCTCAACCTCCCGAGTAGCTGAGATTACAGGTGCCCGCCACCATGCCTGGCTAATTTTTTTGTAATTTTCATAGAGACGGGGTTTCACTATGTTCGTCAGGCTGGTCTTGAACTTCTGACCTCGTGATCCGCCCGCCTCAGTATTCCAAAGTGTTGGGATTACAGGCGTGAGCCACCGTGCCTGACCTCACCATAAGAATTTTAAAGCTTTTTTTTCTGGAGTTGTGACTCAAGGGTAAGTCAGCATCTGCCACGGAAAATTTCTGAGGAATATTTCTGAAGTAGATACACTTAACTTTTATGCAAAAAGAACGCCAGTCTGTGGAGGCAGCTGAACACTTTACTGTTCCTCTCCTGACATCAAATCTGGTATACCTCCCTGGGGTAGTTTTAAAATACATCTGCAAATTCTTTGGCACTCTTTTTTTTTTTTTTTTTTTTTTTTTTTTTACGTTAAGATCAGTGGTACACGTGCAGAACGTGCAGGTTTGTGACACAGGTATATATGTGCCATGATGGTTTGCTGCACCTATCAACCCATCATCTAGGTTTTAAGCCCAGCATTCATCAGGTATTTGTCCTAATGCTCTCTCTCCCCATTTCCCCACTTCCTGACAGGCCCTTGTGTGTGATGTTCCCCTCCCTATCTCCATGTGTTCTCATTGTTCTACTCTGACTTGTGAGTGAGAACACACAATGTTTGGTTTTCTGAGAATGATGGCTTTCAGCTTCGTCTATGTCCCTGAAAAAGACATGAACTCATCTTTTTAATGGCTGCATAGTATTCCATGGTATATATGTGCCACATTTTTTTTTAATCCAGTCTATCATTGATGGACACTCTTTCTTTTAAAAAATGGAATGTAATTCTCCTTCCCTTCCATATGGAACAGATTTAATGAATCACTTCTAACCAGCAGAATGCAGCCAGTGTTGCCTTGCTGGTCAAACGTTTTGCTACAGCTACTTTGCTCACTTGCAGTGCTTCCTCTGGGGAAAGCCAGGCACCATGTCATGAGGACAGGAAGGAAACCTATGGTGAGGTCTATCTTGGGAAGAGCTGAAGCCAGACAACAATTAGCACTGCCTGTTAAACATGTGAGTGAACTTCCTCGGAAGCAGAATCTTCAGCCACAGTTAGGCGTTCAGATGACTGACATCCTCGACAACATCTCAACTTCAACCTCATGGAAGACCTTGGGCCAGAACAGCACAGTGGAACTAATTCAGGATTTCAAATGTACAGAAACTGTGAGGACAATGTATCTTTATGTTCTAACCCACTAAGTTGTAGGGTAAATTTGTTATAAAGGTTAGATGCCCAATACATTCTCTTCACATTTTTCTTTTAAAATTAGATACCATGGAAAAGATAGCATAAAAAGAAACTTCTAAGTGCAATATAAAAATATTTATACATCACACACTTAACCACACAGGTTAAGAAATACAACATGGTCAGTACTTTAAGTCCCGTTCCTAACCATGTGTCTGTTTCTAGTCACATTACATTCCCTCCACCCCATGGGTAACCATTTTCTTGTCTTTTTTTGGTAATCATTTTCTTTCTTTTCTTCATATGTTTTCTTTTATTTTTATTGCTTGGCAAGGTAATAAGCATGTAACTTAAGAATTATGTGTATTAATCAACATTTATCGAGCCTGTCCTCAAATTCTATAGAAATGTAATTATAATCTCTCTCTTTGATATATATATAATATGTATCTCATATATATCATATATATCTTGTATATATCATATATATTTATTTTTTACTCTACATAATCCTTATAAGATTCTTTGATTCTGGCTGGGTGTGGTGGCTCATGCTTGTAATCCCAGCACTTTGGGAGACAAAGGCCAGTGGATCACTTGACATCAGAAGTTCAAGACCATCCTGGCCAACATGGTGAAACCCTGTCTCTAGAAAAAAGATACAAAAATTAGCCCAGTGTTGTGGCGCACACCTGTAGTCCCAGCTACTCGTAAAGCCGAGGCAGGAGAATCACTTGAGCCTGAGAGGCAGAGGTTGCAGTGAGCTGAGATTGCAATACTGCATTCCAGCCTGGGCGATAGAATGAGACTCCATCTCAAAAAAAAAAAAATTCTTTGATACCGAATGCAGCTGTAGTTTATTCATTTTAATTGATGTAGAGTAAGCCATTTTTTAATTCTTCCAGGAATTATCAAATCTATTATTGATGGATATTTGCCTTGTTTCCTGTCTGCTTGTTGTTTTGAGCACTGCTGTTATTTACATCCTATTATTTACATGTCTCTTGTTGCACTTACATAAGAATGTTTCTAATAAGCTTTTATTCCATCTAATTTTGTTATGCCGTTCCTTGTCTTTATCATTCAGTTCAAAGTGTTCCTGGTCTGCCCAAAAGGAGCTGCACCTTTGACCAAGTCTTTTATCTTTTCCGGCTCCTGTTGTCTTGACTGTAAACTGAGGAGGGAACAGTTCTTCCCTCTTTGGGGTCCTATGAGGGTTAAATATAAAGGGCTTAGGACAAAATCCTTTTAAAAAAAGCCTTATAAAGCAGGAAGTTTTGATTTTTTGGTTCATCATCCTCCTTGCTAATTATAGTGCCCAGCATAAAGTAAGGATACATTGGCATTTGCATGGCCATTATTTTTTCTTTCATGTATTCGTAATTCAGAATTGTGTTTTCTTGCATTGAATTTCAAACATAAATGTTTTTTCCCAAGTTTTGTTGGTTCATGTGTGATTTTTCCTATTGATTGTCAACTTAATTCAATTGTAATTATATTTATACTCTGTACTTTAAATACTTCCAAACTTGTTGATTATTTTTGGCCCATTTTACCATCTCCAATTTTTATTTTAAAAAATATTTCTTGCAGTTGTTCATTCTTTATAGGTTCTAATTGATGCCCATATTTTAAGGCTGGCATTTTATTTATCTTATATATTAAATACAGTATATAGTTATCATATAATGTGTCTGGTAATGCCAACATATAGAAATATTTATGATTTTACTCATACTATCACATATGAAAATACAAACAAATAAATGTTTGAGGGCTTTTGTTTCACTTTAGCTTTAAAAGTAGATTCATATGAACTGGTTTATATTTGCCTTATTCGTTGACTAATTATCCACAAAATCCCTTTTAAGTCCATTAGTGAACTTATATAAACCATTAATTAACTGGTTGTATAACATTCCACCAAATTACAGCAATAACTATCCAATAATTTTCAGATTTTCCCACTACATACAACGTTGCACTAAATATAATTTTATGTATAAGATAAATATATGATATACATATATTTTATATATCATATACATATATATGATATATTACATGATACATAAATATAGCATATACATACTTACATATTGATATCCTTATGTCATTTAGATTCATATATGATATATTTATGTGTATTTCTATATACACAGCATACAATCCAATTTTTTTCTCTATGGAACAAATTATAAATAGTACAATTTCTGTGTTAAAGTATGAGATATATACATCTATATTTAAATTAACAAAAGCCTTTTATGAATTGCTTATTTATATGCTTTGTCCATGGATTTATTAAGGTACTGGTATTTTTGCATTAATTTGATCAGTAGTATGTAAATAATAACCACATTTTTTGATCATGTGAGTTGAAAATTTTCTCAAATTGCTTTTGTAGACAGTATTAGATATATGTGATATATATATATGTCTATATGTCTTCTTTCTTATAAATTATAAGTTTTAGTATTAGTAAAAATGATCTCTACACCTAATTAAATCATTAAACCATCTGGAATTTATTTTTTAATAATGTGTTGGAGAGTTCAAATTATACTTATCCAGATGGATATTTAATTGTGCCAACATATTTTATTAAATGCCTCATGCTTTTCACACTTGCAATACCACATTTGTCATACAATAAATTTTCATATATAATGAGTGTCATTTTTGGACTCTATATTATGATTCATCAGCCTATTTGTCTACCGGCATGCTGGTATAATGTTTATTTTACAATATTGATATTTCAATAGGTTCTGATATCTAGGTTGGCAAAAAATGTCCCCACAACATCTTTGAATTCATTTTTCTCCCAGATATTCCTTGATTTTCACACCTTTCAATACAATGTACGATGATCGAGTTGCTCAGTTTATAAAAACCAAACAACACAAGACATAGTCATCTCTGACTTTCCCTTTTGCTTACAATCAACTTACTTTCCATAAACTGCACCTGTTGCCTTTACCTTGAAAATATTTTCTTAAACTACTGTCACTCTTCTATTACCAAAACTCTAAGCCACAATCATCTCTTGCTTGAATTGCTCAAGGACCTTCCCATTGCTTCTCTGCTTTCACTGTTGCCCTTCAGCCATTCATTCCACGCCCTAAAACATAATAGGGCTTAATATATACAACACACCAAGCCAGTCTCTTGCCCCTGCCCTCACCATCAAATTCCTTCCTATCACATGTGGAATAAAAGTCAAAGCCTTCATCAGTTTACACAAGGCCTTGCAAAGTGTGGCATCTGGCTGTATTTTGAACCTCTGTTCCTGACATTCTTCTCATTTTGCTTTGCTGTTTTTCAAACACACTACTTTTTTACCTTGGGCATTGGTACTTACTGTGGATAATTCCTTTCCTCCATGTATTTTCAGAGATTAATAGCTTAGTACACTGTATTCACATCTCAGTTTAAATGTACTTCTTAGGAAAGTTGTTTCTTGACCACCATATCTGAAACAAAATCTTTTTAATTCGTTTAGCAAACGTTCTTGCTTTTTCCTCGTAGCTCTTTTCCCGACCTGACATTATGCTATGCAATTTTGCAATGAATTTCTCCCTGGTAGACTATAAATAGCATGAGGGAAGAATCATGCCTATTTTGTTTGTTTTTGCATCCTTAATGACATAAATAATGCCAGGCATGGTGTTGGCTTTCAACAAATACTTATGGAAAAAAATGGATATTATTTTACATTGAAAAAAAGCTATCAGAATTGTAACTAAAATTACATTGGATTTAATTATAGAGTTTCGGGATAATTTACATTACATGATTTTAGGTTTCTGCATTCATGGGATGTTTTTCATTTGTTTATATCTTTTTTGTTAATAGTAGTTGTAACTTTTATACTGGTACAGGACTCTGCTAATGGTATTGTTAAGTATGTCATAATTGACATTGTCACTGTGCTGAAGTACATTTTTCTCTTTTCTATCTTAAAACCAGTCATTTGACAAAATATTTAAATCCAATAAATATTTATCTTTTGAATTTTAAGTAGAAATCATATTAGATAAACTAATATATCTGTAGTTGTTATTTTATTTTCTTATCTTATTATTTTTTACAGTCTCCCAAATATTTTGAGAATGATGCTAACCAGGTCATGCCTGTCTATTTTTAGGTATTTTTATTTCCTCTTCTACTTTACCTTTATGTTTTTCCTATGATTTGAGGCAATTCCCCACTTATTATTCTAAGCTTTGTTTTAGCTTAGTCACCATCCTGTACTCCAAAATGTCTACTGGAGTTTCAAAATTTTGTGATGTTTGAAAAATTCTAAAGGTCAAAATATTTTATTGTAGTTGCTGCTTTGCTCCTCTTTTATCTCTGCCTTGTGAAAGACTTGATTTAAGTATTCACCTTGTATTCTCTTAGGACAGGCCCATAAATGGGCTATTTTCCTCTATATGCTCCTTGGGGTTGTGGTCCAGATGCAAGAATACCTTGCATAGAGTCAGATCTACACTTAGGACTAGGATGTGGTCTTCCCTGTATGCTTCCCTGAGCTACTCAAGGTTGGAACACCATGAGGAAGTTTTTCTGCTGCTCAAGAACAGGCAAGAGGCAGGTCTTGACTCCCACCAGCAGACAGAAGCTAAGAAGACCAGGCAATGTCAGACTCCTCCCAGGGTTGAGGTGGTCATGGTGTCTATGGATCCCTGGGTGTCTATGGATCCCTGGGGATCAATCTCACCAAGCTTCACAGTTCATTTCTTTCCACAAATGCCACTTCCTAGATTCTCAGATGATCTAAAGATCTGCAACTATCCTCTCGGAGATAGCTGGAGTGTTAGTCATCTTGCCCTGTTTGCTTAGTAGCTCTAATAGCCTAACTTGAGAATAGTAGATAAATTCCAGGTTCTCTTGAAGGGCAGTCTTGGCCAGACTTGTGGCTCACACATGTAATCCAGCACTTTGGGAGGTCGAGGTAGGAGGATTGCTTAAGCTCAGGAGTTTGAGACTAGCCTGAGCAAAATTGTGAGACTTCTTATCTCACTATTAGCTGGGCATGGTGGTGCACACCTGCAATCCCAGCTACTCCTAGGTAGGCTGAGGTGGAAGGATCGCTTGAACCTAGGAGTTTGAGGCTATAGTAAACCATGACTGTGCCACTGCACTCCAGCCTGGGCAACAGAACAAGACCTTGTCTCTTAAAAAAGAAAGAAATGCAGTCTTTCTTTCCTCTATGGTTTTTTTTTTTTTTTTTTTTTTTTTTTTTTTTTTTTTGAGACGGAGTCTCGCTCTGTTGCCCAGGCTGGAGTACAGTGGCCGGATCTCAGCTCACTGCAAGCTCTGCCTCCCGAGTTTACGCCATTCTCCTGCCTCAGCCTCCCGAGTAGCTGGGACTACAGGCGCCCGCCACCTCGCCCGGCTAGTTTTCTGTATTTTTTAGTAGAGACGGGGTTTCACCGTGTTAGCCAGGATGGTCTCGATCTCCTGACCTCGTGATCCGCCCGTCTCGGCCTCCCAAAGTGCTGGGATTACAGGCTTGAGCCACCGCGCCCGGCCCTCCTCTATGGTTATTTTAAGGCGTGTTAGACTGTATAAAATTTTTAAGCTTGTATGAAACTAAAAATAAGACATTTACATTTAAGTTTATTTACAATTACATTACTTGATAGAAGATGATACTGTAGTATTCCAAATGCCCTTATTTGCACACTTTAGATGCATGATTTCCTTATGTTTAACCTAATAGTGATTTAATAAATGTTATGTGCGGTACTAATAGTAGTACTTGATATTAAGCGACACAGCCAAATTATTATTTTTATACAAATAGAACAACTAATTTATACATTTTAAAGATTAAAAGCTATATTTCTTATTTCCAAACTGTTGAATTATCAAAATACCATAAAAAAATTCAAAAATCAGCCAATCTCCAATAAGTTTTAAGATGCAGCTGTAACCAAGCTACCAGATGGGCACGATTACAAGAAGTAATCAAAATTTTATGAGCATGTAGTTGGGACTTTAGGAGCTCTTGTATTGCTATAATGGTGCTGGAGATTTTAGTGAACTGTTAATTATAGTTTTGAAAATAAATTAATTTTAGAGAATTATGGAATTTATCCCTTAGGGTTAGAGCCTAATCTCATAGTAGAGTACAACTTTAAAATATCATTCTGCATGATATCAGTAATGTCTTTATTTAAGAAAAAGGAGTAATGTGAAGAAATTAATGTCTCCATAAGAACTAAGAAATCATCTCTCTTTATAATAGTGCTCTGGTCCCTGGATGCTTGTTGTATCATGATATATTATAGTCTTGCTGTTAATTACTAAGTCATTTAAAAGAGATGGGACTGGAGAAATGAGTCATGTCTTATGCGAGGACTCACTGTCCCCAGGCTGTCCTTTGTCTTCAGGAGCCCTATTATTTGACCCAGTTATATGCATGGCTTCAGGCAATTCAGCAGGGTGCTTTGAGCTTATAGACAAGGTTAAGCATCTCCACTTTTTCCTGCAACTGGCATCAGCTGGCATGGTCAACCAATTAGTTAATTTTATACTTACTTATTGCCTCATTTTGGAATAAAATCCTCACATATGATTTAATTATAGCAAAAGCCTTTTAGTCTTTATCAGAGACAAGATTTAGCAAATGCAGCAAGCCAGAGGAAAGGCCTTGCATCAACTCACAGCTCTTTGGCCTGGTGCACTTTTTGTATGAGTATATTCACTAGAACTTTCCTGTTTCATAATTTCTATACCTATCCCATTGCAAAATCCTTTCATTAAGGTTAACTGAGGGGATTGTTGAAAATCAAATTCTAAAGACCATTCCTCAAGCATTATAGATATTAGTAGCTCAATTTAGAGAATATTGAAAAGTTCACTAAAACGTACTTTCTCCCTAGAGACTGTGAAAACAATGAAATAAAGGAAGGAAGGAAAAATAGCACACCACATTGAACTAAAAAGCTTCTGCACAGCAAAAGAAAGCCATCAACAGAGTGAATAGACAACCAACAGAAAGGGAGAAAATATTTGCAAACTGTACATCTGGTAAGGAGTTAATATCCAGAATATACAAGAAATTAAAAAAAAAACCTCAATAGAAAAACAAAACAAGGCCGGGCGCGGTGGCTCAAGCCTGTAATCCCAGCACTTTGGGAGGCCGAGGCGGGCGGATCATGAGGTCAGGAGATCGAGACCATCCTGGCTAACACGGTGAAACCCCGTCTCTACTAAAAGTACAAAAAAACTAGCCAGGGGTGGTGGCGGGCGCCTGTAGTCCCAGCTACTCGGGAGGCTGAGGCAGGAGAATGGCGTGAACCCGGGAGGCGGAGCTTGCAGTGAGCTGAGATCTGGCCACTGTACTCCGGCCTGGGTGACAGCGAGACTCCGTCTCAAAAAAAAAAAAAAAAAAAAAAAAAAAAGAAAAGAAAAGAAAAACAAAACAAAACAACAACAACTAAACAAAAACAAATAATCTGATGTAAGAATGGATCAAGAAACTGGTTAGACACTTCTCAAAATAAGGCATACAAATGGTCAACAGGTATATGAAAATGCTCAACATCACTAACCATCAGGAAAATACAGGTCATAGCCATAATGGTATTACTTCACTCCAGTTAGAATAGCGATACCAAAATGTCAAAAGTTAACAAGTGTTGGTAAGGATGTGGAGAAAAGGGAACGCTTACACACTGTTGGTGGCAATATAGATTAGTACAGTCATTATGGAAAACATTATAGAGTTTCCTCAAAAAATTAAAATGTTAAGAAAACTACCATATGATCCAGCAATCCCACTACTGGGTATATATTCAAATGCAATGAAATCAGTATGTCAAAGCAATATCTGCACTTCTGTTACAGGGTAGATGAGCCCCCAAATTGGGGCTTAACCAGGAAAAATTTTGGCCTTACTCAGGAAAGATTCAAGAGTCAGCAGTGATAGAGGAAAGCAGATTTATTGAAGTGATAGTGTTACAGCCCCACGACTGCTCCTGCAGAGCAGGGCTACCCCATAGGCAGTGTGCCCAGAGTAGCAGCTCAGGGGCACTTCTGTAGTGCCTTTAATTACATGCAAATATCCGCTTTTGATTACATGCAAATTAATGGATGGGTTATTTAGAAACTACTGGAAAAGGGGTGGTAACTTCTGGGTCTTTGCCATGGAAATGGGAGTAACTTCCAGGCGTTGTCGTGACAATGGTGTCATGATGTTGGCGGGTGAGTCTTATGAAGAGGTGCTTCTTTTTTTTTTTTGCTTTTTTTTTTTCCTTGAGACCTAGTCTACCTCTGTCACCCAGGCTGGAGTGCTGTGGCATGATTTCTGCTCACTGCAATCTCTGCCTCCTGGGTTCAAGTGATTCTCCTGCCTCAGTCTCCTGAGTAGCTGGGATTACAGGTGCCCACCACCATGCCTAACTAATTTTTGTGTTTTTCGTAGAAATGGGGTTTCACCATGTTGGTCAGGCTGATCTTGAACTCCTGCCCTCAAGCAATCTACCTGCCTCAGCCTCTCAGAATGCTGGGATTATAAGTGTGAGCCCCTGTGCCACCACGCCAGGCTGAGAAGTGCTTTTGATACCTCTTCCCTATTTCTGCCAGGCTTAAATATATTCCAGAGTCCAATCCTGCCTCCTACCCTGCTTCCACGTTTATTGCAGCACTGTTCACATTGGCAAAGATATGGAGTCAACCTACAGTCCATCAATGGGTGAATAGATAAAGAAAATATGGTATATATACACAATGGAATGTTATTCCTACGTAAAAAAGAATGAAATCCTGTCATTTGCAACAAATGCTTGGACTGGAGGTCACTATGTTAAGTGAGATGAGCCAGACCCAGAATGACAAATGCCAAGTGATCTTACTCATATGTGAAATCTAAAGAAATTGATCTCATAGAAGTAGGGAATAAAATAGTAGTTTCTAGAGATGGGGAAGGGGAGAGATGGAGAAGGGTAGAGGGAAAGAAAAAATGGGGGAGGTTGGTCAAAGGATATAAAGTTACAATTATAAAGGAAGAATAAGTTCTGGAGTTCTGCTGCACAGTAAGCTCCACAATACATTGTATTTCAAAATAGCTAGAAGAGAGGATTTTGAATATACCCACCACAAAGATATAAATGTTTGAGGTGATAGATGTGCTAATTACCCTAATTTAGTCATTAGACAATGTATACATATATCACATCCCATTGTACCCCATAAATATGTGTAATTGGTATTTGTCAATTAAAAATAAAAAAGTAATGAAGGAAAAGAAAGAGAAGGAAGGGAAGGGGAGGGAATGGAAGAGAAGGGAAGGAAAGGAAGGGAAAGGAAAGGAAAGGAAGAAAGAAAGAACAAAAGAATGAATGAAAGGAAGATACATGCATGTTCTTACAGACACACAGATGTGGGGAATGGCAACTTCTTTTTTTTTTTTTTTTTTTTTACTGTTGAACTTCTGACCATATTTCCTCTACCCAGATTTCAGGCTTACTCCCAAGGTCATATCTTTTACTTGGGGCTTCCCTCTTTATCCTTGATGTATAATTATAAAAATGAATATTGACCAATACAGATAGATTTATGTGTGGCTATAGATATGTCATGTTGTATATCATACTGTAATATAACTGTGGAGACCTCATTACCCCCACTAACTGCCATCTCTTCTCTCTTATTGTCTTTCCAACACAACTCAAAATAGTTTTGTATACTTGACACATTAATTTCACGTTCTGTTTTTGAACTACTCTCTCACTTTTTCATTGAACAGGAATCTGTAAAAACCTTCAGAACTTCCACATAGTCAGAACCACAATCTTTTCTCAGTCCTCACTTTTCTGGATTTCTCAGCAGTGTTTAGTATGTTTGCGATCCTTTTCATTCTGCAGCTGGGGACAACACACTCCCACCTCACTAAATGTTTCTTCTTCATCTGTTTTCCTTGCTCTTTATCTTCTTTCTGATTTGAAAGATAGACAGAACCAGGGACCAATCCTTGCAACTTCTCTGTGCATATTTTCTAAGTACATTCAATGTCACAGCTTTGAACGCAGCCTCTTCGCTGATGATTGCCAAGTAGATATCCAAGGCCCTACCTTGTCCGTGAGTTTCAGACCAATATGTTCAATTCTATCCAGTATCCCTATTAGGTGCTTTTAGAAACTTCTATATTAAGAAGTTGCTAATGTTCTGAATCTTTGTGTTGTCTTAATATGTTGAAATTCTTACTCCAAAGGTGACAGTATTAAGTCTTATGGCCTTTTGGGAGGTGAGTAGGTCAAGAGGAAAGACCCCTCAGGAGTGGGGTTAGTGCCTTTGTAAACTAGGCCCAGGGGGCTCGTTCACCCCTTCTAATATGTGAGGACACAGCCAAAAAATGCCATCCATGAGCCAGAAACATGACCTTCAGTGGACTCCAATTTTGATGGTATACCGATCTTGGACCTTCCAGCTCCTTGTCTGTGGTGTTTTGTTCTAACAGCCTGAGTGGACTAAGTTCTATATGGAACTCCTTATTCTCCCCTTGTCTGAATCCTGCTCCTTACCACGGTTCCCATTTTAGCAAGTAGCACTATCATTTACCAAACTTCTGAGATCAAAAACCTTGTCATCCTTAGCTGCTTTGTTTTCTTTACACTGAGCATACACATGTAAAGTGAGGTCCTGTGAGTTTTGCTCTCAAAATATATCCTAATTCACACTGCTTTCAAATTCTGTCATACTTCTGCTACCACCCTAATCCAAACTGCCACACTGATGTGTCTTGACTTTGTAGTAGCCTCTTACATACTGTCCAGGCTACGCTCTTGCATTTCTGTGGTTGACTCTATACTGACCAGCCAGTAAGTACTTCTTGTATTGCTGATAGAAAATCTGTGAGGGAAGCCACTTCTCCAGCATGGTTTATGTTTACATCTTTGATCATGCTACTTCTCTATGGAAACTTTCCTAAAATTAAGCATTTCTTCTTATTTCTATCATGACAGGGGAGGGTTAAAAGGAACATTTTTCAAGAATTTCTACTTGGCCCTTCCCACCATAATGGCATTCAACGTCAAGAAACCAATGTGGAAGTTCTTCTATCTGCTAATAGATTTGTAGTGATTATGTATTTGGAGATGGATGAGTAAACACGTGATCCTATGGACTTACTGGACCCACTTGAGGGCTGTTCTCCATTTATCCTCTGGTCTCTATGAGCCTTGATGCTAACCTTGTGGCATTTCATGCCTCTGAAAGTGAGAGTTGCTGTATCATTTGCCCATGCTAGCCTAGGCTGGGAACTCACATATCTATTACCCAGCTCCCTAGGTATACACCACTAGGGCTTCCAAGGTAGGCAAAGGGAGCAGAGTGCCAGTCCCTCTTATGTGAGGAAAGGAACCACACAAGGAGGAAGAGCACAGCCAGGCCCGGCTTGGCTTCTTCTTCACAATATCCTCCCTTGGAAAATCTCCTTCACAGCATCCTCCCTCGGAAAACCTAGACTCAGCCTCTCAATGGGCTGACAGAAATCAAGAAAAATAATTTTATTCAAATAATTTCAGTTTTTGGCCCTGTAACTGAAATGATCCTCTTGTAAGGAACTGCCAAAGACTGGATACTGACTCAATGGGGGAGATAAATACTTAATTAGAATAACAGACAGATTAACATCTCAAAAAATCGTCCTAACAAAATAATTTGACAAGGATTATAGAATTAGGAACATAAGTCTATTCTATTTTTCAATATGATACAATTCATTTGTAATTTTATACAATAAAACAATGTAAATGTTTTAGTTTTAATTAATAACATTATTATTTTGATTCCTACAATAGAAAGTTTTTTTGTTTTGTTTTGTTACAAAATAAGGATTTAAATATATTTTGAGAAAAGACTCAAACTGGAGAAAGAGTTTAAAACTAAAATATTGTATCAGGGCAAATAAAAGTAAGAGATTTTGATTCTCCTTTTTGAAATTGAGAAGAGACTTCCCCTCCTTTTTTCCTAGGACATTTACTTTAGAAAAGTTGTAATTGTAGGTGCTTCTTTCTCTGTTTGAAGTGTATATAAAATGCTTTTGAAAACTAGAGAGGCTTTTGTCAACTTTATGGCCCGAGAATATCTTTCTCAAGGACCTGGTAGCCATCCTTTAAAATGTAAACCGCGGAAAGATAGTGCCCCTATATCCCAGTTTCTGTGATAAGTTAGCACTCTAACTTTAGCGAACCCCTTTATCCAAACTGCAAAATCGCTTCATGGAATAAGTATATGACAAGTTTTTTTCTCCTTTGGATAAAGCCAATTAGCTAACACAGATGGACTCTGGTAAGTTTAGGATGAACTATATTTGGCTAGTGATGCTGTCACGTTCTCTTATTTGAGGACTAGTTATTGTGTACCTTGAAAATATCTAGTTAATGGGTCGTATTTGCTTGGCTGTATAAAAGGATGAGATTTCCTTCTGTTTTCCCCACCTCTTAGTGGATTGTCTGTGATATGCATCAAATTCTAATTTAATGCTTATTCAATAATACAAACGTTTTCTTCCTCTACTTACCTTTGTGGAGAGGATTTCTGGGTTGGGAGATTTCATTGTAATTATGTTTCTCCAACAATTGATAATGTGTTTACATGTATAACATGAGCCTATTGTAGGCGGGGTTAAGAACATAAAGAGGGGGTTAGTTTTAGAATAATAATGAATATGGTGATAGGTGTTTTGATTACATAACTATGACAGTTATTTAACTTATATGTGGTCCGTGTTTCATATTTTAACCCCAAGAGTATATCAATGGGAACCCAGCCTTAGAACATGTGTGTATCCTTAGTTCAATCAGAAAACTAAAAAAAGCTCAATGTATATATGCATCCTCCTGGATGAGTACCTTCATCTTTATTTGTAATTGTTGACTCATTGAGTACTAATATATTAAATTTTTGTTACTTAATATTTATTTCTATAATAATTATATCTGAAACATATGACTCAAATTCCAAATAAGGGCATTTTCTGAAAATTCAACATAGAATTTCAACATATCTTTTTGGGGAGTATATATTCCATCTGTAACACTTTCTAAGTACACAGTTTTCTCAGAAACATAGCCTATAATATAGGCTATAAGATACAAGATAATTTTTCCACCAAATTGAAAGTACAGTTGACCCTTGAACAGCATGGTTTTGAACTGTGTGGGTTCACTTATACGTGAATTGTTTTCAAAAAATACACAAACACAGACCATACACAACACCATACACATTCGCAGAGCAATGTAAACAAGCATAAAGCTGCAGGATTAAATTATAACTGCATGAAATTAACTGTAGTGTATACTGTACTACTGTAATAATTTCATAGCCACCTCTTATTGCTCTGGGGTGAACTCAAATGTTGCTAGTATCTGCTTAAAACGCTATGTGACACTAATCATCTCCTTGTGATCATTTCATCTGACTAGCAAATTGTATCACAGCAAAATTTATCTCTCATGGTCAGTACAAAGTGATTGTTTATGGTTCTCAGCTATTTATAATTGTGTTTAGGGCAATACTGTAAACTTTGAATAACACCATGGTGCTCATAGGAAGTGCCACCAGTGAGGTTGGAAGTACTCCTGAGAAGCAAAGAAAAGTCATGACATTACAAGAAAAAGGTGAATTGCTTGATATGTATGGCAGATTGAGTATGCAGCTGTGGCTGCTCACCATTTCAGACAGATGATTTATCTTGGAAACAGATGGTGTAAACTTTCCATATTGATAAATACAGCACAATACTGTAAATATGTTTCTATTCTTTATGATTTAGTAATAAAGATTTTGGGCATCAAAAATTATATGGGGGATTTTTTACTCTGCCAGAAATCAGTGACCCTAAGCTCTACATTGTTTAAGTGCCAACTGTATAATAATTTTATAATCCTAAATGTTAACTCTAGTGCACAACGTTTATTGACTATAACCCTCTGCTTAATATTGTATTAGTTGCTAAAAAAAAAAAAAACAGCAACAAAAAATGCCCTAAGACCATGAGTTCAGTAGGGTAAAAGGCTATCAAATATGAATGTGAAATTATAAAGATATAAAAAAGGTATTATGCAAGCATAGCTCATGAACCCCTACCCTGTCTTGGGGCTAGGGTGAGGCAGTCATAACACTTAAAAGATTCATTCTTAGTAACTGAATAAAACATGAGCAAAGACAGAGACACATGAACTAGTGGTACTATCAGCACTTTCTATTTCTATCAGTGAGGAATTGGGGGTTAAAAGTGACAGAGTTTGATGAATAGACAGAGGGGTGATCACACAGCAACTTACAAGGTGGCTGGATTTGCTTCTACTGGCCAACCAGTGAGGTGTTTTTGTTAGATGATCAGCTTGATAATATTTCAGAGAGTTGACTTGCCCTAGGTAGGAATTTGGTGTCTGGTGGCTTAGGGAGCATCATTTCAATGATGTAAAGATTATGAGAACCAGAAGAACTGTAGAGGTATTAAGGGTGAAGAAGAAGAGACAGAGCTAAATAGCTCTTCATATCTCATAAAAATCATTATATAGTATTTGACTCTAACAGAAGCACTGAGGTGTATACAGAACATACTATCACCATCAAGTTTTAGGTGAAAAGAGAATGACTGAGAGATGGAAGTCACAGGCACAGGTCACACAGTTAATAAGTGAAAGTGACCAGTCCAAATCCTCACCCTTGTGAATGCTGGTTGATTAAATTACACAGTCTCTTTTTTTTCATTGTTCACATTTTGGTCCTGTTTCAACACATTTTTAAAAGTTTTATAACTACCACTGAATATTATATATGGAATTACATCTTGTGAAATTGACAAACGTAGATGATTATTTTTTTCTTTCTGTATTTCGCAAAATTCACATAATGAAGATGCCATTTGTAAAAGTAAGCAAAATTTCTAATGCGTTTTAAGAAATGAAGACATCGTTTCAAGAAATCATTCGTGTTCTCGTGTTCTCGCTAGTACTCTTTACTAGCACACTTTTAAAATTTATAACCATGGCACTAGAATCAGTCACAGATGTTACTGGGTAGAATATTAAGATAACCTTTGCTAAAGTGTCACAGATAAGGCGATCACTATTTACTTCTTCTGACTTCTCTCCATTTATTCAGGTTACCTTACTAAAATGCAGTTGCTACCTTCTGTTTTTGATATATGTCTGTACTCAGAGTTGGTCTCACCACTTGCTGGAAAACACGAGGCAATTACTCAAACATTGTCAGGAAGCCAATGAGCAATGCATTTTCCATGACAACTGCAGATGTGATTCTGAAAATATACCTATTGATAAAAGCAATAGGAAGATGAGGAAATAATAGGGAAGGCTACTTTTGTCTGCTCTTCAAAAACTATGAAATGCAAGGTATTTCAGGCAAATTTTTAAAGAAACGTTAGTCAAGGAGACATTTCAGAGCATTATTCCCCTCATAAATGTCAAAGAATAAAACATGTCTTAAAAAACACATTTCTCTCTAGAGAAAATATTGCCACTCCAATAAAAAGGGCTAAATGTATTTAAGCATAATTAAAATTTATTTTAGAGTAAATTTAGATTTACAAAGTTTGAAAAATACTACAGAGAGTCCCAGTATACCCCATAACCCAAGCGTTTTTTACTGGTAATACATTCTACTACAGATGCTACATTTATCAAAGTTAAAGAGCCAACATTGGTACATTATTGTTAACCATATTTGATACTGTATTCAGATTTCCTCAAGTTTGTACCTAAAGTCTATTTTCTGTTCAGAATCCCTTCCAAGGGCCACACTTCATTTAGTTGTCATGTCTCCTTACTCTCCTCTAGTCTGTGAGAGTTTCTCAGATTTTTCTCGCTTTTGATAGCCTTAGCAATTTTGACAAGTAGTGGTCAGGAATTTTGTACAATGACTCTCAACTTGGGTTTGTTTAATGTTTTTCTCATGGTCAAATAGAGGTTATGTGTTTTTGGGAGAAAAAAAAAGATCACAAGCGTTAAAGGATCATTCTCTTCACATAATAACATGGGTTCATATTATAAATAAGATTTATCATTAATCTTGATCACCTGGCTGAGGCAGTTTGTGGCGGCCTTCATTGTAAAGTTACTTTTTTCCCTCTCTCTCCTGCTCTACTATTTAGAAGCAGAGAAAGCTTTTTTTTCTTTGTTATGAATTTATGAAAGGTGCGAAAGTGTCACAGGATACAAAGGACACCCACGTAAGCACGAGGACCAAGTTTTCAGTGCATTGCATGTACTTGAAACGGCTTCCTTGGATGTAGCTGTTGAGAAATAAAACTAAAATCCTAAGTCCCCCAACTGACTGAATGGACCCATCTTGGCCAAAGGGACTCCAGAGAAACCTTAGAAACTGAGATCCCACTCATGACGAGCCGGGAGGTCAGACATGCTTCTTTATACATCCTCCCTCACTAACCACCATTAGACTTTCTTTCCTAAGGATGAACCAGCCCCTTCCGAAAGACTTGCTGGACTTTCCTCCCTTTTGGCAGTTTCCACACAGCACCTAACTAGCATTTCTTCCTGATAATTGACAACTGACCGTGGACTAGCTCTGGCTGGCTTACAGAGGCTGCACACAAGACGCCTCTATGTTCTCCATTCCATTTTTTGACATGTAGGGTCTAATTTTAATGCATTTATGTGTTAAGTCTCTACCTTAACATGAACATGGGACATACGTAACATACATGTTTGCAAATTTACTCCACCCTCTTCTGCAGCCCCTGGGGCACCCTCCCTTCTTCTCCCAAATACCCAGATCCCTCTCAACTGCTCCTTTAACCTCTGACTCTGCAGGTCTGTCCCCTCAACCCCCTTCAGGATTATGCGAGGTGATGGTGATCGTACTAGGTTATAGTTTGTTCTCTGGGAAAAACCTGAGCTCCTTGCTCTCCCAAAGGACTCTCCCAATCCCTGCTTAAACTTTTTAGACTTTACTAGCCAATCTAACATGCCAAATACTACCTACTGGCCAGGATGTCCAGATCGCTATTATTCAGGATTACATAGAGCCATTGATGTCCAACTGAGGATCAACAAAATTTAAATAACAAATTTAAAATTCATTCTTTATGACATTCTATCTATAATTGTCAGAACCAAAACATGAACTAAATGTGGCTTTTGGAGTACAAACAGCTAATTTTTTTAAGGCTAATAAATCAAATATTCTTTATAATTCTCCATTTTTATATTTCAGTTTAGAGCTTATTTTACTATTTCATTTTTTAACATAAAGGGATGAGACATCACAAAAAATTTACATACACTGACTTACAGAAAGTCTTGCAAAATTTAATTATACTCATTGAAAAATGCTAGTAATTTCTTAGATTTCTTTACAACTAATAAGAAGCCTAATATTTAGTTTTAGCCATTCTTCTTTTGATAAATATTTATTTAAAGGTATTTTCTCCAAAATGTTGTTTTAACCACACAATGTGAATTGTGATATACTGTGTTTTCATCATTGACCTGTTAAGAATATTTCTCATTGTTACTTTTCTTTACCCATGTGTTATTAGAAATGTGGTGTTTATTTTTCAAATATTTGAGGATATTGTCATTGCCTGTCTTTTGGTAACTCTTTAGGGTATACTGAAAGTAAGAGAGTATTCTATAGTTGTTGCTGCAATATTCTATACATGCCAATTAGATCAAGTTTTTAAATGTGATATTCAAATCTTCTATATACTTGTTAATTACATTGTCTTCTTGTTTCGTTATGTTTAACGAGCTATGTTAAAATGTCCAACTATTATTGTGGATTTTTCTACTTCTTAGTTCTCTACTTAATACACACACAAAAACAGACACACACACACACACAAGTTTTAAATGCACACAAATTTAAGATTGCAATATACCCTATCTGAATTAAGCATCTTATTATCATAAAACATCCCTCTTTACCTCTTGTAAAAATTCTTGTCTTAGATTTTATTTTGTCTGATATTAATATAACAATGTCAATTTTCTTTTAGTGCTTGCATAGTATATCATTTTCATCTTTTAACCTTCAACTTACTTCTTTCCATTTATTTAATGTGTGTTTCTTGTAAACAATATATAATTGACACTAAAAACTCAGAATAAAAATATTTGCATTGTGGTTGGAGATTTTAGCACATTTACATCTAATGTAATTATTGATAGATTTGAGTTATATCTTGCTATTTGCTTTCTTTTAAGATTTGTTCTCTGTGCTTCCTTTTTGCCTTTATTTCAACTTTCCTACCTGATTTTGTATTTATCATCTTTTTTATTATTCCATTTTATCATCCTTAGTAGCCTTTCGTTTTACTTATATACTGTTAAATGATTTTCTCAAGAATTTAGCATAAGGATTCAAATAAACATTGCTGTGGTTTGCTTTGTTCTGGCCAAAACTTGTGTTAAAATTTCATCTCCAATATGGCAGTGTTGGGAGGGGGAGCCTCTTGGGAAGTATTTGTGTCATAGGGGTGGATCCATCATTAATAAATTAATGTCCTCTATAGGGTTGAATGAGCTCCCTCTCATAGGAATGGATTAGTTCCTGCCAGAGTGGGTTCTTCAAAAGAATCCAGCTTCTCTGGTTTTTCTTCTTCCTTCTTTATAGGCCTGTGATATCTTTGCACATGCTGGCTACCCTTCTGCTTTCCATAATGGGTGAAGCAGCCTTAGGCCCTCACCAGATGCGCATGGCCAATATTACACTTTTCAACTACCAGAATTGTAAGCCAAACACATATCTTTTCTTTATAAATTACACAGCCTTATCTGTCATAGCAACACAAAATGGACTGAAACAATTATACTATATATTTGAACTCTAATCCTCTTTTTGCTACTGTTATAAAATAATTTACATATGTTTTAAAGTCCAGTAGATATTTATCATTATTTTATGATTACTATTTTACCTCAAATAGACACTGTTCTTGTCATCAGTATTTATACACTTCTGGTGATCTTCCTTTCTCTCTTCAACTTTGTTGTTACATCTAGTATCATTTTTCTGTAGCCTAACCATCTTACTTTCAGTGTTAGCTATTTAATTTTTCTTGTTGGTTTTCAAATGAAGAATTATCTCAGCTTCTATTTGACTTTAAATCACTTTTATTTTTCTTTCATATTTTAATATGTTTAACACATTTAAAAATATAGGGTTTTTTTTCCCTTAGTCATTTTAAAGATGTCTTTTTGTTGACTTTGACTTTCCAGGATTTCTGTTCAAGAGTCAGTTACCGATTTCTATGTATCTGTTTTCCCTTATTGGAATCCCTTTGCAAAATCAGTTTTCTCAGCTCCAGTGCTGCATTCTGTCCCTCTTCTTTCTTTCTTCTTTTTTGAATGGTCAGAAAATAAGCCCTTATTCTATTTTTTTTTCTTAAACTAACTTATATGAAACTGTTAAGGAGAAAATTTGTTTTATGTATAAAGAAGTCTTTTGTGGGGAATAAAAAAACATGGTTATTTAATTATTTAAACATTGAGAAATTTAAAAGGTGGAAAACATAACTGATTCAGGGAGCTTGAATCAATAAAACCTACCACACTTTTTGAAAAATTACTTGACACTATCCGATTCATACAGATTTTAATTTAGTGCAGGTTCTCTACACTACTCATGACTGAAATAAAAGGGGAAAGCAAGAATCACAGAACTGACCAAGCATAGTTGAGGACACTGTACATAAATATTTTAATGAAGCTAAGAAAAGTGACATATGTGACTGTAATTTGAAAATATTATGAAAAGAAATATATATATTCTAAATTACTATTTTAAAAATAAGGACCATGAAATACAATTTCTTGAAAATTATTTGAATTATTTTATCTTTTAGTCGTTATTTTAGTCTTCCATATTTTAGAGAGTATTCTCTATGTGTATTAGAATAAATGAAATATTATATGTTCTTGTATTTAAAAGTAGTAAAATATAAAAACATACATTTTCTTTGATAAAACATATATAAATGCGTGAAAAGACTGAACATGATATTTACAAAATATGAATTTTAAAAATAATTGTACTCAGTTTATAAATTGTTTTATATGAAAATAGACATAGAATATAAGAAAAACTTGCTGTTGTCAATAAGTTCTTAGCTGCAGAAAACATTTTTAAGAATCAATTTGAATAAATCTTCTTGCACTGTTACAAAGGAGTAACTATAAAAATGGAAATCTGACGCATTGAGTGTGAGAAGATAAAAAATAGTTAAATCAATTAAATATTTGGTGTTATTACAAAAACTGCCTTCTTTCTAAGTATGAATCTTAAAAAGATTAGTTAATACGATTTTGGTATCTAGCATATTCATATTCATTCTAACTAAAATATGACTGAAACCTGTATTTCATTAAAAATTCTGCCCTAAAATGCAATTATTTGATTATCTATTCTTACAAAGAGCTCAGTAGCTTATTTCTTTGTTTTATAATTCTGTGTCCCATAGGATCCTAAAAACTTTCCCTTACAGATACTATACACATTTTTTATCATAATTTAGCTGGAATAACTTTTGCCAAAATTTTATTTCCTGGTTTCTTAGCAGCAGTAGCAGTGATATATGATTTATAAGAATAAAACAGACAGATGGGGTTTTATTTCCTATATCATGATTTTGACTGGAAGAAAAGTACAGTTTTACTAATCAAGAAAAAACTCACACGTGTGAATGTGCACACACACACACACATTCAATATCACTGCTGGTTCTTGATCGATGAATTTGTTCTGAATATATAAATACAATAAAATTCTATTTTTCTTTTCTCTTCAGCCTCTATGTTCCAAAGTAAATATTCACAATACTCCGGCTTCATGTGGTATAAATGTGCTATTCATATTTGTACTCCATTGATTTTGGCTTTAATTCAGCCTTCAAATTTTCTTTCAATTAAATATAGAGCAAAATGTTTATTAACTCATTTCATTTCACCAGAGTGTTTCAGCTCAGAGATTACAGTTTATTATATTTCAGATTTTGAAAGGTTAACATAATGGATTATAAAGACTGATTTTAGATATTTTCTCATTCCTTACTCAAATAAAAGTGTTGATTTTGAATGCATTTCTGGAACATGATGTTTAAATATCTTAACTTTAGCTGTTGCTGAAAACTCAGTTCCATAAACGTAAGAAAGATTATTAGCAGGTGTTATGTTAACTTGCAAAGCAGTTTGGGGGAAGTGGGAAAATAAAGACATTGTTTCAGAGTATAGGATTTCCCTTCTTTTGCCTCAGGGGTAATTCAAGGTTATTTTTTTTTTAGGAATAACTGGCAGAGAAGAAATTCAAGTCATTTCTCAGGATTAAGGCCATATTAATAATTTGATGAGGAAAATGAGGACATGACATAATTGCTGAAATGTGCATTTATGAGTAGACATTTTCACTCTATCACTTGCAGGGATCACCATAAAACATAAATCTAGTTGAAACTAAATCTCTCAAATTCTGTTAAATATACTCATATTTTAGTATCCTCTCCTCCAAACATACTGGACTTCTAATACTGTCAGTAGTATAGCTACCAACAGCATAGCTATTCATGGCCACTATCATTAATTTTCACTAAATTCATGTTTATCAATTATCATTTCAATGATCAATTATCAATATTTATCCTCTCCCCTTTACAAATGATAAAAGTTGAGTTTCGGAAAGTCCAAATGACCAAATTAAAATAATGCTCAATATCTTTGCAAAGACAGCTGATGTTCTCTTCTTTATGCCACCAGATCATGACATGCTGTCAAACCTTTGTGTCTTTGTGCATGACTTTTACACCAGATGACATCTTTTCTTTTTTCTTTTTTACCTACTGAATTCATATAATTTCTTTAAGATTCATTATGAACATCCATGCAGCTCAAGTACTTTTTCCTTAGTGAAGTCCTAATCAAGTAAATGCTGCACTCGTTCCTCTTATCTATTAGGATATACTATATCTCATAGTAGTTTTGACATAATTGAATCTTATATAAATAAAGATGATAAAATCCTTATAGTCAGTGTTTTGTGTTGTTTGTCTTCATTTCCATAACATCTAACATGAACTTTACACATACGTAATAGCTGCACTACAGGAAAGTTTTAATTCCTAAATATTGAAATGATAATCTACGATGTCCAAGTAGTTTATGCAGGTGAAAATCAGAATAAAATTATACATGTATATATATATAAATTATACGTGAATAAAATTATACATGTATATATATAAAAATTATACATGTATATTTTCAATGTTATGTGAGTGGGATGCTGCACCCAAACAAAAGTTAAGATACAGGAAGTGATTATTGCCCCCCAAAGCATAAGCAGTGGGCAGTATATGTCCAGTGCTTTAAAAACTATAAAGAGAAAATGAGTTCTCACCTTTTGCTCAGGTGATAAAAAAACATCATCCTAGGGGCTCTTTCTTAAATAAATAAATATAAATTTTCAAGGTGAGGCTGTCACAATACATGAATGTCAACTTTACAAGAGCCAAGCCTATGAATTACTAATGTAAGATACAGCCCCTGCTATTATGGGAGCAGATCCCTGCACCAAATGGATTGCCTTTCACTGGGAGCTCTTAGCACAATCACTAGCTGTAGAGACATCTTTAGTTGCATCTACAGATAAGAATGAGTGTGGTCTGCAGCCTCAAAAGGAATGGTATTCACTTGGTAGAGTTTGTGGCTGCTTGGATTAAAGAAGGAATGTTCCTGCTAAGATCAAGGCAATGGTCCTCCAAGGATCTGGCTGACCCTGCTGGGATAAGGAAGCTGTTGGGGGAGGCTCTGAGATTCCTGATATACACATGCCCTGTTCATCTGAGGACACAGCTAAAGTGTACCAGAATATACTCTCATTCTTTAATTGCCATATCTGGCTCAAAACAAGAGTTTTTATTAACTCAAAATTATCTTTTTCTAGATGGGTTTTGGAGCTGAATTTCATTACTCTGTAGTAATCTCTGATAAGTATGAGAGCTCATGCACATAAAGGCCCCTTGAATTAAGGCAAATATTTTATTTCACATCTCTTCAAAATAATGAGGATTTCATGAGACCAAATGATTTATAGTCCCCTTAATATCACTGTCACATTTTGAATCACGGTAGTATATTCGATTTTCAGCTTTTCTCCTCACTTGGATTGGTTCTTCAACAAAGAATGCATCTTACAATGAATAGCTTAAAAATGTTTTAAGTGACAGGAAACCCCAAATGCTTAGGTACTAATGTGAACTTCATTTCACCAGAATGATGAAACTTTTAATGCTATTTTGGAAATGCATTCACTAGGCAAGTTCATCATATCTTGTGCCATATGCAAATGCATGTTTAATGTTTTTCCTTTAAAGACCTCAAAATCTATTAATTTTATCTATAAACAAATTTTATGTTTTCCAAAGAAGTGCCAGTAATGAACTCATAATGTTCTTAAAACATTATAGACAATATTTTAATGAGGAAAATATTGATGAGCAATGACAGGATGGCATAGCAGGGAGGCACATACATATTATTAGGAGAGTCAGGAAGCTGCACAGCAACGTGACAGCTTATACATTTAGAATAACATATAGAAGTCAGACAAGGGCAGGAAAGAATTGGTAGGACAGAAAAGGGTAGAGAACAATATGTAGAAAAGGCTGTCACATCACAGAAACAGCAAATTGTTTGGTGTGTCTAGAACAGCAGAAAGGGTGAGCACTATATCTACAAAGGTCTTCTTGTCATGCTAAGAAGTTTGAGATTAGTCACTAAAGAAAATAAATAACAGAAAATAATCCTATAAAAGCACCCTGACACAAAGTGCAAGGAGATGAGAAGAAGGGAGACAGGCAGTTGTATAATAATTTAGTTAGTAAAAAATGACTGCTGGCTGGGCACAGTGGCTTATGCCTGTAATCCCAGAACTTTGGGAGGCAGAGTTGGGAGGATTGCTTGAAGCCAGGTGTTTGAGAACAGCCTGAGCAACATAGTAAAACTTGGTCTCTACAAAACAAAAACAAAAATAAACAAAATAATACAAAAGGATGAAAGCTTTAATTAAATGTGGTTGGCAATAGAGCAAAGGAAGATACTGCCTGGTTGTAAATTTCTGTTTATATGTACATTTTTAAATACATCTATATACACACACTTTTTTGTGTACAACACTGGTAGATAAACTTAAATTAGGATATTTCTCTTCCTCAATTAAAATCCACATTCACCTAATCATAGTAACAAAAAACCATAAAGTAACCATCTGTTTTTCACAAAATTGTATGCTGTCATCTCAACATCTGGCTATAGAATTCAGTTCACAAATTCTTTAGATTATTTCAATACTTATCAGTAGCCTTTCTAAAGTATATAGATATTGGTCTTTTATTTTCTTTATAAAATTTACGTTAAAATTTTACACACAATCTTATTTAGCTTTTCAATTTGATTCAGACTTACCTGGGTATGAACTATGTTTAATACAATTACGGGGCTGAGGAGCCTTGGGCAAACTGACGCCTACTAGAGCCTCTTTGGTCCATCTCTAGGCATCTGAGGTGATGCCTCTACAGCAGGGTCCACCAAGTAGAGGCAGAATTAGGTGTCAATACCTGCCTTGTCTGGCAGGTCACAGGCAGCCAGCTGTGAGGGACCGGACGACAGCTCACACACCCTCTGGGCCAGCAGTAGTAATGGATGAAAACTGTCAGATTTGATGCTGATGACAGCATCCACCAGCAGCAAATGGGTTTGTAACCACCAACAGGGATCCCACGAATATGGTGAAAGTGTGTATGTGTTAGTGGGGGTGCAAGGATGGGAACTGGTGAAGGGGTACAACACCACAGGGACTGTAATTTTGAGCGAATGACACCTTATATACCAGGAACTGATTAGCTTGGAGAAATGATTACTTCTATAATAAGAAAAGCATTCTCTCTGTTTTCTTGGTTCTTAGCCTTATAATTGTTTTGAAAGATTATATTGTATCTACTGTTTGCTTTCAGATTGTTCAGTGATCTTTGCCCAAAACCAATAAAATTCTTACTTGCCTAAGAATTGTTAAACACTGGAATAGGTCATTGAGAAACAGTGAGAAATATCTTTGAAGGGGACACTTCAATATTCTCCAGGTCTTTTGAAAAGATTAACCGAGGCCATAAGCATTCCTAATTGAAAGTAATGAGATAAACTAAATGTTGTATTTGATTTGCTCTCTAACTTGTTCAATGTAAAAATTTATATTGCTGAGCTAGCCTTAAATTTCATGGAAATACTTTCTTTTAATTAATCTTATCCCCTATTAGATTTGGGCCTTGACTCAGTGTGTTAAAAATACCAAGATTTTGCCCACTTGATGTACATTTTTGTATTTCCAGTGGCTTTTTCATCCAACTCATTTCCATTGCTCTGGTTGACCTTTGCAGAGGGGCAGGCAGCAAGCACATATGTGCCATTTCATCAAATTGATGTTAGATTTTCACAATATGGGTTTTGTCAGACCTCAATTTGCTTCTGTTTTGAATAAACCATTCCTGAAAATTCTATTTTACTTGTACAAAGATGTGACATAAAAATTAATTTAACATTACACTCTTAAATGTTAAGTTTGCAATTGTGGAAAGGATATGAAGAGTACAGAAATCAAGCCACTTTCATATTCTTGGAGGTCACGTAAGGCCAATATCTTGGTTTGTTCTCTGCTGCTATAACTGAATGCCAAAGACTGGGTAATTTATATAGAATAGAGATTGATTTATCTCATAGTAGTGGAGGCTGGGAAATCCAAGATCATGGTACTGGCATTTGGTGAGGGTCTTCTTGCTGCATCATAACATGGCTGAGGGCATCACGTGATGAGACAAAGCAAGCCAGATAGCTAAAGTCTCTGTCTCTTCTCTTAAAGTCACTAATGCCATCATGGGAGAGGGCCCACCCATATAACCTCATTTAATCGTAATTATCTTTCAAAGGCCCCACCTCCAAATACCATTAACATATGAGTTTGGAGACTAAGTTTCCAACACAATAACTTCTGAGAGACTTGCTTGGTCAAACCATAGCAGCCAGGGTTCCCATTCTGTGAATTTGAAGGTGAACGTTAAATCTGTTGAATTGTTAGCAAAAAATGTCTGTCATGCCAAAGGCTTGCTTGCAGAATTTCTTTGCAGTTTAATGTTGGAGAAAAGGCCTGAAATCAACTAACAGATGGAAACTAGCCAAAGTAATTAAGCATTGAGGATTTAATCCTTCTTTACACAGCTGTACTGAATGTTAAATCATACATTTGACCAATGAGATAAGGCAAAGAGAGAAATGCATTTCTGCTAACAATAACCTATATATTTATATACTCAAACTATTCCTGAACAAGGGCATAGACCCTGGATATCACCGTGGTAAGAATAATTTCATTTTATTTCATTTGAATCCTTCAAAATATGCCTACAGGAATTTTGAGTTCTAAAAGCAATTATTCTGTTACTATTTGTTCAGTATTCTGTGTTTTAGTTTAAATATAAGAATGCTTCTTTAGTTAAATCAATTTAGCTGTCAAATTAAAAGGGATATAGAAACTGATATGTTATTACTCACATAGGTGACCCTGAATAAATAATCTATCTATGCCATTGTTTGGGAAGTGCGTTTTTCTATGACTTTAAAATAGTACATTTGTAATTATAAATAATATAACTAAAGATGGGCTTATACCTTCAGAATATCTAATCTAATTTATCTAATTGAAATAATTTTATATAACACCTGACTCTCACAGATGTAGCTTTGTATCACATCATTACTGATAATTAAATTAAAATATGTTAAATAATATCCTCTTCTCATAAAAGTTATTTGAACAGTTGGAGTGACAAAATAAAATATTATTAGCTTATACCATGAAATACAAAATATGTATCCATAAGCCATATTAATATAAATAAATGGTTGAATACATAAATTAAAAAAGGAGGAGGTTATTAATTTCCCATTTAGAAGAATTTCAAATACTTTATGTAGATACTCTAATCCTTTAAGAAGGAGCATAACCTCTCTTTTCTTAAGTATGTGCTGGGAATAGTGATTTCCTTCCAAAGAGTTCAGCAAGGCAGGGCCAGGGGAAGAGTAACTTTACAGTGGAGAAATCTGACAAACACTGCATTAACCACGTGGTCAAGGTCAACACCAACAATGACAAATCATGCGAATAGTATGTACCCTTGATATGATGTGATGAAAATGGCATTTTATCCATGTGGTCTTCCTCCCAAAATAGGTAACCCTAGTCTAATCCTGAGAAAAATCTCAGACAAGTTTCAATAAAAGGGCAGCCTACAAAACACCTGACCAGTACTCCTCATAGCTGTCAAAATGATCACAACCAAGAAAGCTTGAGAAACTGTCACAGACAAGAGGAGCCTAAGGAGCCATGAGGACTAAATGTAATGCATACTGGATGAAATACTGGAACAGAAGAAGATCACTGGGTAAAAATGAAAGACATCTGAATAAAATATGGACTTTAGTTAATAATAATGCATCAGTATTACTTGGTTAATTGTAACAAATGTACCATACTAACCAAGAAGATGTTAATAATAGGAAACTGAATGCAACATCCATTTGATTTCTCCATAAATCTAAAACTGATATACAAATAAAGACTATTTAAAATATATATATTTTAAAAATTTCATACACATTAAATTTTCAAAAAATCATTTGAACACCTGATTTGGTACAAATTAAGATATTAATGAACTAAGTAAATGTTTTCAAAACTCTGATGAAGAAACTGATGAATTCATGAAACTACTAATCAAATCAATTAAAACAAAACTTATGTGAGATTTAATATCTGATAAAGATAATGTTTATATAACTTTTATGGTATAACATTATTGGTTCTTTAATTAAATGTTTTGTTTTTCAGATTTATAAAATAAATTTCATCTTAAGCTATAAGTTCAATAAGAATTTGTTCTCTTTATAGTAGGATACAATTGGAAACATTAGTTGTATTACCAAGGCTTTGAACGGGATGCCATATTTTAAATTATTTATAGGTACTGCCGACAAAGTCTGAAGTCTCCTTTGATTTGAATTTCTAGTCCTGCATATTTTTAAAAGTTCAATCTGAGATTCTTATGTGGTCAGTTGCTAGTCTCATTGCACTTATGTAAATGATCAGGTCAAATCTAAAAAAACTTTATTTACTTTACAAAAAATCTGTCTTTCTTTTATTACCTCTGGTAGAAATCAGGATGACTATGGAGAAAAAAATGATGTTTTTAAGAAAATGCTATAAAACAGCTCTTATTAGATTGTAACCTTGTGTATTGTTTCAGGTTTTTACTATCTGCCTGTAGACTGGACTAGATCATGAATTACCATAGTTTCCTCCACTGTCTGGCTGCAACTGTCCAACTAAGAAAAATAACTGCTCTCTTCCTGAGACCTCATAAGCAGAAACGGAGTGAATTTTAAGGAACACATCTTGTGCCTCATGTAGGAGCCACACAGAAAGTTCAACAGATCACCCAATACCACATCCAGAGACTTTTCGACTGCAAACCAGGACAAGATGTTCAGAACTTTGTGCTGTGGGCAACGTTCTCCAAGATGTTGGAACAAGACTGCATATCATGAACAGGCCAATCATGACAAAGTGGATAAAGAAAATGTGGTGTATATACATCATGGAATACTATGTAGCCATAGAAAAGAATGAGATCATGTCTTTTGTGGGAACATGGATGGAGCTGGAGGCTATTATTCTTAACAAACTAATGCAGAAACAGAAAACCAAATACCAGATATTCTTACTTATAAGTGGGAGCTAAATGATAAGAACCTATGAACACAAAGAAGGAAACAACAGACACTGGGGTCTACTTGAGGGTGGAGGGTGGGAGGAGGGAGAGAAGCAGAAAAGAAAACTATTGGGTACTGAACTTAATACCTAGATGATGTAATAATTTGCAAACAAACACCCTTGACACATGTTTATCTATGTAACAAACCTTCACACGTACCCCTGAACCTAAAATGAGTTAAAAAAGAGAAACATAAAAACAGACTCCATATTATAATAGAACTATTACCTTTCTTAATGCTTACGTTTTCACTTGACATAAGGTAGTCGTAAAATTTCACAGGCATAGTTGTAGGTATAGTAAAATTTCACAGGCAGCAGCTATTGTGGATAATTTGACAACACCTGATTTAATAAATCCTTTAGTATAACTAGTGAGTAATCTTGGCAACACCCCCAATGCAACTTTAAGTTCAGATTGTACTAATGCTCTCTTTGTATAACACCATCTGCTTTAGTTTAACCCAGTTATGGAATACTAAATTATAAGATTGTTAATGAAGCTGCATTACAGAACAGGCTCAATGACCACAACTCTCAATCGGTTCCCCGTGGCCTAATTTGTTTAGTTCATTGCCTTTAGACTTGGGCTCTTGAAGCAGAACCATTGTGCAAATTGGATTTGTTATGATCCTGTTGGTTTTCTTTTACGTTATCCTCTTTAAACTTTGTACCAGTTGCCTGTACGATCTCTGCTGAAACAATGCTCCTTACAGAATAGTGTTAGCTCGGGACTTTGAGATGCTAGTCAGTACCTACAGTACAAACATAATTGAACTTAATGGACTCCAGGCAGACTTAGCCCGAAAGCCACTCCTTCCAAACCTCCTTGTTGCTCCAATGTGGCTAAAGGGATTTTGACACCGACTCCTGGTCTCCAAGCACTTCCCTCTAGCCAAGAGCTGGGACAGGTCCATCTTGGCACAGATGAACAATTACAACCTAATTGCAGGATGACTGACCAGCGATGCTTTTGGGAAAAGACCCTGATGAAAAGAGGGAAATGTGAAAGCTGTCAGAAGCAAAACAGAATCACTTGTGTTAGACCCCAAAATAATAAATAAATAAATAAATAAATAAATCCAGAAGGTTAAGAAGGGAGGGCTCTCACACACATGCCTATGGTAGACTCTCTGAAGAGCTCTTATGCCTATGTGCCTGTGACAACAACTTTTGCCAAGGACTTTTCAAACTGTAGGTTGCTATAGGAGTCACAAGGACAGCTAGCTGGATGCTTAAGAGCCATTGCTTGACACTGTCTCTACTAAGGAACTGGCATCAACTCCTGTGATAAAACCTTGTAACCCATGTTCTTTTTGTCACAAAACAACTTATGTGCACTTCTCCTTTGGCCTTTCTTATTTTTATTTTATTTTATTTTCAGAGGCAGTCTTGCTGTGTCACCCAAGCTGGAGTGCAGGGGTGAGATCATCTCTTCCCTTTCTGCAACCTCTTTGAATATGTGTGTGGTCCCTATAGCCTACATACCCCAGATTTGCTAATCCCCTGTGACTCCCAAATAAATTCAATATCTTTGGAAAATTTCTCCCTGTTATTGAGGTTGATACCACTGAAATATCTAAAGACAAATCATGTAATTCATGAAATCAAACTTTCAGCATCATGTATTTGTTTTTTTGTTTTCAATTGATAACAGTTTGGAGCTTCTTGATTTCTCAGGGATGAAACACTAATTCAAACATCCATGAATTACAAAATAAAGATAAAACTTTATTTGCTGACAGATTGCTAAAAGACATCCCACAAGTTTTCAAATTTGTTATGTGCTTCTTGTTCAATTTAAATATGTTTTTTAAACGCAGAGGAATTTGTCTTCAAATTATTTTTTAGCTTTCTCTTTGGTAAGTAATAAACATTTTCTGCCTTGCATAGCCTGGAGAGTTGAAAGAATGTATGCAGATTTACTTTCAGGGAGCGCATGTCCACTGCAATATATTGCTGTTTCATCACATCAACATGTTAATATGCTGGTTAATCTCTTCCTCTTCAAAATGCCCACAGAACTTTGTTCCTAATCATATTTCAGGAATAATCAGTGTGAACCTTTTTATAAGCACTTCTTCTGTCTCTGCTTTCTCCTTTGCAATTGTGGTAGGTAAGCAGTTAGCCATCTGTTTGTGACAACCCCTTGCCCAAATAGTCTGGGAATTGCTGACAGTAGAGATCGGTTTAACTCACTCATTTTCATCTCTTCTGCAGCATGTATCACATAGAGATTTACTTATTTATTACTCAAAAAATAGCTATATACTGAAATTTAGTTGAATGTAGTAAAGATGGGTTTAGACAAAGAAGAGGTAATCAAGGAGAGAACAAAGGGTCATTATTATCCTAAATGTCACTTTAAAATTTCTCATTTCTGAGATTACTCTAAGAATATTGTTCATTTTTTGTCCTTAGTGTCCCTAATGCCATTCATGGCACCTCCTAAAAGATGGATAAATGCTGTATAATAACACTGATGATGATAAAGACATAATTCTATGAATTGTCTAACTTCTACAAGTAAGAATATATGTTTGTACTTCATTTACCATATCCACAACTGCCATTAATAGTCTCTGTGGTCTAATGTCCCATCTCCATATCATGCTTTTAGCCATGCTTCAATCACTTATGACAACAGAAAGGAAAGTTCCACTACAAATATGCAAAATATCCCAGATCACTACCCTAGAGTCTCCTTCTGAATTATTTTACTTTACCATGAAAACTCGATTTTCCTTCAAAGTGTTCAGGATGCTCATGCTCTCACTAGCTTCCTCCTGTGCTGAAATCTGGACCAAAGTAAAAATGCAATATCACTTCTTTAAACTACCACAGTTACCTGCAGTTTAAGATTTTCAATTAACTCTGGGATGAAAGGATTTAGCTATGTTGGAAAGAATTTCAGCGATCGTTGAGCAAGTCAGGAAGGCATATTTTAGAAGCATGGATCTAATTTTCTGAAATCCCATCACCTAGGCAGCAGCATATTCTGTGCCCTTCTGAGTCCAGCTCTGTTGTTCCTATTACTCAGCACATCATTTTCAGGACTTGAAACGTCCTTGACCCTGGGAAAACAAGCAGTTTCGAAGTATCATATCTTTGCAAAAATATGAAGTTTATAATGAAATTCCTTGTTGTAGTACTTCAATATCAATGTTATTGTGAGATTTAATCAGTGTATTTTAGAGCATGTTGAGATATTTTAAAATGGCACTCAACCAATAAAAAATGTTTTCCGTTACTTGTCATCTTTTATCGTATTGTAAACTAGAAAAGTATACCTTTTGATATTTGCAGGGAAAAGTACGTGGGGGGGAATGCTAAGTGCTTTATGATAGAATAACGCAAATATTCAAAATTAATTCATGAAAGCAAGTAGTTTTACAATGCAAGTCATAAAAACTGTACTTGATGAACAGTACTTGTTCAGAATTAATGTTCACATTTTTGCAAAGTTGTGTCTGTCATTTAGATTGAGGTGATTTCACTTTAGATTTGCCAGTTCACTTAACCTCATGATTCTCTTCTATAATGTTTTGCCATTTTTCACATTTTCAATTTCTATAGTGCTCGTTGGCAGCAATGATTCACTGCCTAGAAAAAGTGCCGGAATATGTGATATGATATCCCTAAATCCTCATAATACTTAGTATTTTTCTTTGTTGTTTTCCATTGCCTACAAACTTTAATATAAACTAACTTTTGGGGTCTTTAATAAATTTATTGTTACATTAGAAGTTATTTCTATTTAATATTAATTGCAGTTTCCACTACACAAAAAGAAAAAAAAATCTATACACTATCTGAAGTAAAGTTGTAAAAACTGATTCTAAGAGGCAAAAGAGTCATTTATAGCCTTGAGACTGGAAAGAGAGAAGGAAAAAGTTGTTTACAATTTAGTTATGCCCAAGTGCTTCATTAATTATAGTTGGCTAGTATGAGTCATAATGATCAAACAAATCATCATCCTTTTAAGACAGAAATAGAAAACTTTACAATTTTGACGTTTTTAGCTACCGTATTTTCTTACAGAATTTCAATGATAGGTCAGTTTTTGCCTGATCACTTACCTTTACAAATTCTACAACACAGGATATAGTCTCTTTCTTTAATTTCTTAGTTTCAGGGTACTCAAGTGCTCAACAAACACTGCCAGAGGAGGAAAAAAAAACTTCTTAATATATAACTTAAATAAATATATTTTCATCTGGAAAGCAATTAAAATGAAGTTATTTTAGTCTTCATTTTCAAATGAGACCCAGAATATAGGTTCTACATTTCAAAGGGAGATTCAAGACCTCTTGTTAAGTCTTAGTAAAACTTACAAATGTGTCAGCTTACCAAAGAGGATGGAAAGGCTAACCATGGAAAGAGCTTCAATGGGACAACCTACATAGTTTGATATTTGTTTCCTAGAGTTTCCAAAACGTAATCAACCAATATTCAACTCACACCTGAGAAACAGACACATATGTTGGCTGACTAATGTGATCACGGGAAAAGGAGAGACATTACAGGTGTGCAGTTTCTGACTATGTCAAGTCAAAGGTCCTGTGAGTGCCTCCCATGGGCATTGAGGGAGGGGAAGCCAGTGTGGAGTTGCCATAGATCCTGTCTAGGATGGCATCTGAGAGAGCAATGAGAAATGCAATAGACATGAGAAAGACAAACAGAAGGGGAAGCAGCAGCACCTGAACATGTATTGCCAGAAGCTTCCATCCTCCACCACAAAGGAGTGACAGAGGGAAGAAGTGTGCAGATTTCCAGCCCCCCAGCAAACCGGCTCAGCAGAGAAAGGGGCAGCTGTAAAGAACTGCCAAGCACAACAAGGGAATAAGCGAGAGTGCTGCTCTCATTCCTTACAACCTGAAACCCAGAGGGTTCAGAAACCACAGTCAGCGAGGCAGAATGGAAGCATCAGGTGGGGAAAGAGAGAAGAGAACAGCCTCAGGCCTTTCCCATGATTGGCTCATAGCAAAACAGGACTGGGGTGTGGTTAACTTCGAATGGAGTTGGAAGATTTATGAATAGCTGGAATCGGTATTCACCTGAGTCAGTTTTTGTGACTAGAAACAATGAAGGTCTTCTTACGTGAAAGTGTTACTGGGAGGGAGTCCAGGTTCTTGGCGTTTTGAAGAACAAATAAGACAAAACACACAAACAAAGAAACAAAAGGAAAGCACAGATTTATTGAAATGAAAGTACACTCCACAGAGCGGGAGCTAGCTTGAGCAAGAGGCTCAAGAGTGCTGGTTACAGAATTTTCTGGAGTTTAAATACACCCCTAGAGGTTCCCCATTTCTTACTTTGTGTATACCCTGTGTAAATGAAGTAGTGGCCTGCAATCAGTCTGATTAGTTGTGGAAAGTGACCAATCAGAGGTTGAAGTGAAGTTAAAAAGTTATACTCCTATACGAATGAAGACTTCGCCCACGACCAGGCTGACAGGTTGTGGGAGGGGACCAATCGGAGGATCTTTCAATTGTTCTTCTACCACAGCAGAAAAAATCAGGGAGGATTGCAAATGGAGTAGCCTCTGGTCCTTTTGTTACTTGGGCGTGGGAAGTTGAGGTTTTCCTTTTGATTTAGTTCTAGGAAGTTAGCCTGAATTGGTGTCAGGTTCCCTGTCTCCAGGGCCTATTCTCCTGCTTCAAAAGGAGCTTGAGGAATCACAGAGAACTATTTCATTCTATGAGGACTTTTTCTTTTACCTAATGGAGAACATTCGGAGGTGAACAAAATCAAAGAATTAGCACATTAAGAAAAGATGAATAAGTCAATAAAACAACCAAAAGCACTTTTCTGCATCTAGGACACCAATAGACACATTAGTTGTATAGTTCCCTTTCTCCTAGAGTCTCTACATCTTCATAGTTACCTCTCAATTATAACCCATATTTCCAAAATTATTACTTTATATGTCATTCTACTGAAAATTTCTTGAGTCTGGGGACTGTTTCTTTTTTAGTAAAAAAAAAAAAAAAAAAAAAACGCATCTAAATACTATCAAATTCTGTATTTAGAAGAAACTTATGAAGGTTAAAATGTCTATAGTTCCATATGACTTTTCATCTATTCAGATGCCCATCCTTGTTATAAAGTTGTCATGACCGTCATTTATGCCTCTAAAGTTTCTTTATTATGAGACATATAAACTATTTATAATTATAGATAAAATGTATGTGACACAAAGTTCTGTGAGAAATCACATGTTGAAAATTGTTTTATTAAAAATCACTTGAGTTTTATCTGATTATATTACTCAAATTTATATTTACTTAGATACGACAATGAAGTTTTAAAGTACACACACACACACACACACACACACACACACACATATATAGCTAAATTAAGAGTGTCACCTCCATACAGGTAAACAAAATATGCATGAAGTAAATAAAATTTCTCACAACAGTAGACAGATAATTCTGCGAAGTCAGTCATATGCTGTACACATTTTCCATTGGGATCACCAGTTTCCTTTTATTTCTTGTCTGGAAATTTTTCTCTTTATACATTTATGTATTTTTAACTTAGTTTTAAATACAAATTAAAATTGTATGTATTTATTGTGTACAACATGATATTTTGAAATATGTATACTTCATGGAATGGCTAAATTAACCTAATTAACAGATGCATCACCTCACATACTTCTCATTTTTTTGTGGTGAAAAGACTTAAAATCTATTCACTTAGCAACTTAGCAATGTTCAAGAATACAATACACTTCTCTTGAATTACTCCTCTTATAGAATTAAAATTTTGTATAATTTGACCAATATCTCCCTCCTCACGCCTTCCAGATCCTGGTACCATTATATTATCTATTTCTATGATTTCATCTTTTTTACATTGCACATGTAAGTGAGATCAAATGGTATTTGTCTTTCTGTGTGGGGTTTATTTCACATAACATAATGTCCTCCAGATTCATATAGGTTGCCACAAATAACAGGATTTCCTTCTTTTTTCACAGTTTTATAAAATAATTTTAAAATTGTGTGGGTACATGGTAGGTGTATATATTTATGATGTACATGAGAAGTTTTGATACAGGCATGCAATGTAAAATAAGCATGTCATGGAGAATGGGGTATCTATCCCCTCAAGCATTTATCCTTTGAGTTACAAACAGTTACATTATTTATTTTAAAATACATGATTATGTTATTATTCTTGTACAGGTTGAGTAGTATTCTGTTGTTTATATATACTACCTTTTTTAAAAATTCATTTTCTGTTGGCAGACACTTAGGTTTATCCTGTATTTTGGCTATTGTAAATAATACAGCAGTGAAGATGGGAGTGCAGATATTAATATCTCTTTGACATACTAATTTCCTTTTCCTTTAATATATACCCAGTAGTGGGATTGCTGGATCACACAGCAGTCCAATTTTTAACTTTTTTAGTAAACTCCATACTGTTTTCCATAATGTCTGTACATTCTCAACAACTGTGGGCAAGGGTTCCCTCTTCTCCACATCTCTCCAACACTTGCTGTTTTGTCTTTTGGATAGTAAACACTCTAATAGGTTTGAGGTGATATCTCATTGTGGTTTTTATTTGCATTTCTCTGACAATTAACATGTATTAAGCAGTTTTTCTCCTGTTGCTTATTTGTATCACTTTTGTGAAAATGTCTATTCAGTTCCTTTGCCTGTTTTTAATTAGGTTATTTGTATTCTTACTATTGAGTTGTTTCAATTTCTAATGTATTTCAGATACTAATTTCAGATATACAGTTTGTAAGTATTGTCTCCTATTCTGTAGGTTGCCTCTACACCTTGTTGATTATTTTCTTGGCTGTGCATAAGCTTTTTAGTTTGATAAAATCCCATTTATATATGTATTTTTCTGCCTGTGCTTTTGTGGTTTTATCAAAAAATTTATTGCCCAGACCAATGCTGTAGAGTTTTGTTTTCTGTATTCTTAGAGTAGTTTTTACAGTTTCAGGTCATCCATTTAAGTCTTTAATCCATTATGAGTTGATTTTTTTATATGGTGTGAAATAAGGTATAATTACATTTTTCTTTATGTGGATATTCGGTTGTGTCAACACTGTTTATTAGAGATATTGTCCTTCCCCCACTGTAAGTTCTTGGCACCTTTGTCAAAAATCAATTAACTGTAAATGTGTGGCTTTATCTCTGGGCTCTCTATTCTGTTCCATTGATCTATATGTCTGGTTTTATGCTAGTACCATACTGTTTTGATTACTGTAGATTTGCAGTGTATTTAGCTGTCAGATAGTCTGATACATCCAGCTTAGTTCTTTTTGCTTAAGTTTGTTTTGGATAGTCAGCGTCTTTTCTGGTTCTATGCAAATTTTAGGATTTCTTTTTTCTATTTCTGTGAAAAATGTCATTGATATTTTGATAGGGATTATATTGAATCTGTAGATTGCATTGGGAAGTCTGAACATTTAAATAATTTTTTTTTCAATTCATGATCATGGAATATTTTGCATATTCAACTTCTTTCATCAATATTTTATTGTTTCAGAGTTCATGTCTTTCACCTCCTTATTTATATTTATTCCTATGTATTTTGTGTAGCTGTTGTAAATGTTATTATTTTCTTGATTTTTTGGGGGGGGCACATACTTTGTTGTTATTTTATAAAAATGCTACTAATTGTTTTTATGTTGATTTTGTGTCCTACAACTTTGCTGAATTTGTTTATTAGTTCTAAAAATATTTTGTTGGTGTCTTTAAGGTTTTCTCTATATAAGGTTATATTGTTTAGAAACAAGGACAACTTAACTTCTTCCTTTCCAATTTGGATTCCTTTTATTTCTCTTGCCTACTTGGTGTGGCTAGGACTTCAGTACTATGTTGAATAAAAGCGGTAAGAGTAGGCATTCTTGTCTTGTTCCTGATCATAGAGACAGAGGAAAAATATATAACTTTTACACACTGACTATGACATTAGCTGTAGATTTGTCATATGTAGCCTTTATTGTTTTAAATTCCTCCTATATCTAATTTGTTGGGAGTTTTTATCATAAAAGGACATGGAATTTTTTCAAGTACTTTTTCTGCATGTATGAGATGATTATACGGTTTTTGTCCTGAATTCTGTTAATGTGATGTATCTCATTTTAAAATTTGTTTGTATTGAACAATCAATACATCTTTGGAATAAATTCTACTTGGTAATGGTGGATGATTCTTTAATGTGATATTGAACTTGGTTTGCTAGTATTTTGTGGAGGACTTTTCCATCTGTGTTCATCAGGGATATTGGCACATAATTTTCTTTTCTTATGTATACTTTCCTGGCTTTGGTATCAGGTGATGCCAGTCGCATGAAACAAGATCGGAAGAGTTGCCTCTGCCTCTTCAATTTTTGGATTGGGATTAGTTCTTTCTTTTCTTAAATTTTTACTTATTCATTTCTTTTGAGATGGAGTCTCACTCTGTCACCCAGGCTGGAGTACAGTGGCATGATCTCAGCTCACTGCAACCTCCACCTCCCATATTCAAGCAGTTCTTTGCCTCGGCCTCCTGAGTAGCTGGGATTACAGGTGCCCACCACCACACTTAGCTATTTTTTTTTGTATTTTTTAATAGAGATGGGGTTTCACCTCTTGACCAGGCTGTACTTGAACTCTTGGCCTTGTGATCCACTGCCTTGGCCCCCCAAAGTGCTGGGATTACAGGCATGAGCCACCATGGCTGGCCTAGTTCTTCTTTAATGTTTGGTATAGTGTCACAGTGAAGGGATCAGGTCCCAGGCTTTTCTTGTTTGGGAGACCTTTTATTATATATTCATTCTCCTTACTTGTTATTAGTGTGTTCAGATTCTCTATTTCCTCATAATTCAATTTGATAGGTTGAATGTTTCTAGAAATTTTTCTATTTCTTCTAGAGTATCCAATTTGTTGTTGCATAATTGTTCATAGTAGTCTCTAACGATCCTTTGTATTTCTGCAGTGTCATTTGCCATGACTCCTCTTTCATTTCTGATTCTATTTATTTGAGTCTTCTATGTTTTTTTCTCAGTCTAGCTTAAGGTTTGTCAATCTTGATTACCTTTTCAGAAACCCAATTCTAATTCTGCTGATCGTTTCTATTTTTGTTCTAGTCTCTAGTTAATTTATTTCTGCTCTGATCTTTATTTACTTTTTTCCTATGATATTTGGGTTTACTCTTTTTTTGCTAGTTTCTAGAGGTATAATACTAGGTTATTTGAGTTTTTTTTTTTTTTTGCTTTTTTGATGTAACTGTTTATTGCTATAAACTTCCCTTTTATAATTGCTTTTGCTGCACCCCAAAGGTTTTTTGTATGTTGTGTGTCCATTTTCATTTGTCTCAATATATTTTTAAACTTCCCTTTGAATTTCTTGTTTTGAACCATTGGTTGGTAAGGAAAATGCAGTTAAATTTCCATGTATTTTGAATTCTCAAAATTCTAGTTTATTGATTTCTAATTTCATACCACTGTCAGAAAAGTTACTTGAGCTAAAGGCAGTGCCTGTCCTAGACATCCATCAATTTACTACCCAGGTGTTACTGCTTCTAGGTATTTCAGTAGAGTAAGCAAGGAAATATGTGAGTGTGAGCTAATTTACATATGTGTGTATTATATATCTATCAATCTATCCATTCTATTAATATCTCTCTCTCTCTATCATCTATCACTATGAATTCGTATTGATGCATCTTATTTCAATGTAATACCACAGATATCTTTTTGGTTTTCCTCTTTGCTTATTTGTAACTTATTTCTCCCACCGTTAAATTACATTTTGAATTCTTATAGACACATAAAATATATTTACTAATTAGCTTTCAGCATTTATGCAAAGCTCCTGTTGTCTTTAGCCTTACACTATCTATCAAGGTCCTGTTTGAAAACATTACATAGGTCATTTCTTTCCTTATTTATCCCTTTCAGCATTTTTATTTAACACGTTTTCCATAGAGCTAAGTTTACTTCTTAGAGATTGTATTCTTTTTTGGAGGTGGTCTCTGCACACATACACAAACCAATCCTGCTTGGTTTGTGTATGTGTGTACATATATAATTTTATTATATATTCTTATATATAAATATAATTTTAAAAAATTATGTAGTCTTTCACACTCAGGCTCATATTGTGTCACACACAATGTTGTTGGTATGAAAAGACTGCAGTCAGGTTTTTAATCAACTTGGCCATCTAAGCAGAGTTAATTTGGGTGTCGCAATGGCCAAAATGATGTCTACAGTTGTCTAATTTACCTGCCACATAGACACTGAAGAAACACCATGCTTGAAAATGACTGCTTAAAATAGGGTGGCTGAAAGTAGTTATCTCCAGTTATCAGAAAGTAACTAAGAAAACCTTAGTAAATATACAAAGCAATATTTTATCTTGGCTTATAAATCTTTTTTTATTGTAAACACTTGGCTTTTGTGCAACATCCTTTATTTTCAGATGTTACTTTCTCTAATTTCATCATTGCAGATTACCATTGGAAAATCCAGCCATGTAGCCATGCCCTGAAGAATTGCAAGAGATGAGAAACACATAAAATTGAAACACATACGTGTCTAGCCAAACTGCTTTGGAAAACATAAGTGATCGTTTAAAATTATATTGTTGGGGAATTACAGAGTGCCAAGACATTTGGCATGACATAGGGAGATCAAATCTGTCAGTCAATAATGAAATCATAAAGAAAATAGTGAGAAAACAACTTTAAAGGCATTTTGATAAGGGCCAACTGCAGAACTTCAGGCTGCATAGAGATGAAGCTTACCTAGCCTTATGAAAGACTTTGAAGATATTAATGTCATAATGAATAAGGAAAATTCAAGTGATGAAGCTGCACTTCAATTTTCTAAAATGAATTTAGTTGTGTTCCACATCAGAGAGTTTAATTGTTAAGTGAGGTGTCACAAGATAGGCACAGACAGGAAATAGAAAAATGGGCTTCTAACCTAGTGACAAGAAGTTCAAACATGGGATGGTGAGTTATTTTCTCTCAGAAATGATTAGAAGAATTTTACTGGCAAAGAGTAGCTCTAGACGATTTTGTATTACTATTTTTATGTAAGTCATGATGGGAAATGTTGCCCCAGTGTCATAACATTAGAGAGTGGTTTAGTGATGTGTTCCAGTTTCAACACGGGTTGGAGGTTTTCTTTCGTATAGAATGGTTCATTGCAAGTATGTGCAAGATGATAGCCCTCTATTCATTTTATTTTCCAGAAAAATATTAAAGGAAGAGATCACAATATATATTTATGTGAAATTGTATCACCATTTAGGAAAATATAAGCAAAATATCCAATTGCATATAGAAAATTGAAGATGTATGTATCATATACAATTGTAGAGAATTATTGACTAAATCTCACTAGAGTGCAAATGTTATGAGAGTGGTACCTTTCCCTGCACCTATCACTGCAAGCCCCTAGCAGGAACACACATAGAAATCTTGCTGCAAATAAATGCATAAATTATACAAGTTACTTTTAAAAATAATTACTATTCTTTTTTTATTTCCCACATGTTCCTCTGCTTCTCTCTATTCTCCAAAAGATTGTCATGGTTAGTGTTAGCCACTAAAAGTTGCAATTGGAAAACAAATTATACACCTTCTTAAAGTCAGAAGAAAACACACTACATAAATTTAAAAGCAAATGCTTCCTCTCCTCACAGGGAAAGAGAGAAAGAAGGCTTTATTTAGTCAGCCAAATGTTACACTGTCCATCCCTAGATAGGAACGGAGTACCTCTTGACTAGGACAAGGCTTCTGCAGGAGAAATGCAGGAGTCAGCAGTGCATCTGTCATGTCATTCCAATGGCTACTCACATTGGCAGAATCAGTGTTTTGAGATCAATACAATTCCAGCCGAGATACTTCTAGACCCTCCTGTTTCCTTCACCGCCAATCTTTTAGTTACACCTCTCTAATGTATGTTGCTACACATGAATTGTCTCTTTTCTTTGGAGAAGTTCTTGAGAATGAGAATAATTAATTGCTTAATTACAGGTTTACATATTAAACTTTAAAATGGAATTCTTTAGGAATTAAATTCCGAGCTAAAGTCCTTTTAAAAATGTTGGGTTTTGATTATTTGTCTCATTCTGTATTCTGTGTACTTAGAAAAAGATCATCTTAAATGGGGCAAGACTGATTAGGTTATGACTACTTGTATTTACACGAAACTAATCTGAAGGTAAGACCATTCTTCTATGTAGGTTGCAAATTCTGTAACTGAACTTGGGAGTAGGCAAGGTATAGTATGGATTGAGAATTGTATGAATATGATATAAAATGAAATATTAATGTGTTTTAAAATGTTAATGTCACAAAAGGTGCCAAATGAGTGGCAAAGTGTTAGTATTTAAATTATTACATTTAATTCTTTACTTCGTCTGGAATTTATTTTGGTCTCTTAAGTGAGTTAAGTCTAACTTGATTATGTTTTCTGGAATAATAAGCAATTTAACTTGACCATTTTGGACTAATTTATGTTTTTCCCATTGGTTTCTGTGATTCATTTACTTATATCATGTCATGTTTAACTTGAGAAAAAGAAATGTACCAACCTATTTATGGAGGAACTCCTGATAGTATTATAGATAGTTCTCTCATCATGTAATTCCACTACAACCCATCACCATAAATAACCCATCTCACCAGAATAGTGACTTCTATTCCGAGTAGATACATTTGGGGGTGTGTGTATTCATGAGTGATTCTTTTCTTTTTCTTTAAATATCTTTGAAAATTTATCTTTTTAGGGCCGGGCACGGTGGCTCAAGCCTGTAATCCCAGCACTTTTGGAGGCCGAGACGGGAGGATCACGAGGTCAGGAGATCGAGACCATCCTGGCTAACACGGTGACACCCCGTCTCTACTAAAAATACAAAAACTAGCCGG
>NW_016804163.1:1276035-1295749 GCF_001698545.2 Rhinopithecus bieti
TTTTTTTTTTTTTTTTTGAGATGAAGTCTTGCCGTTGTTACCCAGGCTGGAGTCCAATAGCACAATCTTGGCTCACTGCAAACTCTGCCTCCTGGGATCAAAGGATTCTCCTGCCTCAGCCTCTAGAGTAGCTGGGACTACAGGTGTACACAACCATACCTGGCTAATTTTATGTATTTTTTATTGTGTTTTAGTAGAGATGGAATTTCTATTAAATTCCAGGCTGACCTTGAACTTCTGACCTCAGGTGATACATCCTGCTCAGCCTCCCAAAGTGCTGGGATTACAGGCATGAGCCACTGCGCCAGGCCCCATGTAATTTTAAGACAGGAAAAACAAACAAACAACCACTCCAAATGAAAAAAATCATCTGGCACTCAAGCTGACTTAACTTACTAAGGAAAGTCTTTCTTAAATTCGCCTCTGTAAACACACAACGAAAGATGTGTAAATATGGTAATTTCTCTAAGCTTTTGTCTAATTTCCCAGCTTGGCCTTTGAAGGATATCTATGTATGTCAAAACCTAGCAGAGAGCAGCTCTGCTTACAGATACTACATTGAATATAATATTATTGCAACATATCTTCACTGACACTTGGCACAAGGCTATTGTTACAGTGAAGCCATTTCTTATCATTTTTTCTCATAAACAACCAAACTCTTTCATTGTTACCCAAAATAACAGCAATGCAGTTTAGGATTCTGCCCTAAGGTTATATAAAGTTCCTAGTCTTGTACTCCAAAGTTGTCCACTGTCAATTTGATAGATTTTCTCTCTCCTAGGACATTGTCCTTGTCTGCCACATTTATAATGTCAGGTAGGAAGTGGCAAGTCCTTTATGCATGGAAGAAGATGGAATCTAAACCTTATGAAGACCCATTACATTTCTAAAATTTCTGGGCCTCCAGTGATGTAAGGGACACAGGGACATATCCTCATTAATGTGAAGAACATAGTCCTGTTACTTAACCATTGTACCACTTGGAAGGTGGTAGAAGGGTCAGTGTAACTTTTTGGATCTTAACAAATTATAAACACCACGTGAATGACCTTCTGCAACTCATTCATCATATAGCTAGAAAAGTTGCTTACTCCAATAAAGAGAAATCTTTATAGTTTCAATAGTGCTTGAAGTGTCTGAAGCAGAGGTGGGTATAATTTGAGGCCTGTAACAAAATTAGCAGGAGAATTTCAAGAAAGATCTCTTGGAGGATTTAGAGCAAAACCACGTTTTCTTTAGTATGTAAATAATTCTCATTTTGAAACAAAGAATTTCCTTGCTGTAGGAATCTAGTGGAGTCTAAATACTTGACCACTGATTTCCAGGAGATTTTGCAATCCAGGCCACATATTAAACTGACAAATAAATTATGTCTTTCAACAAAGTTGATTTGGCCCCATAAAGCAACTTATGTCTTTCAAAGCATCTTCTTATTAAATGGAAACAGTATAACAACATTAAATGCCTGGGATCATTGAAAACACAAGTTCCTTAAATTAGCACATATTTATTTATATGGTTCCTTAAATACCCCATGTAACATACCAACGGTTCTGAGAACCTTTCCATCAACCAGGTATATATTCTGTAGTTTCAAAGAAAGTTTCCTATTTGTATCTGACATAAAATAATAAGACTTTACTCTTTTTTAGATGTTTTATAAAGAAAGATTTTAGTATACCACATATTCACAGGGTTCACAGGTGTGACCAGGGAAAAGACATCCTGAATATAGGGTCAAGCAGAATGTTGATGGTCCATTCTGCCTGGAAGGTAAGTTAGTATGCAGTCAAAAATTATAACGACAACCAGGAAGATCATAAAGGGTGGGTGGTGTGGAAGAGAGTTAGAAAGAGTAGAGAGAGGCACAGGGCCTGGCAAACAGTAGACACCTGCCTCTAAGGGGTGGTACAATCACTGGGTCCCATGGCTATTGAAGAGTTAAGGGATAACTCAGTCCTGAAAGATTTACAGTCAGTTCATAACAAAAGGCTTTTTTCCTCTAAACACTTGGGGAAAAGGTAACTTCCTAATGACAACAAGTGGTCATTCCAGCCAGCCCTTGTTGGTTGGCTTGTGAATTTTATAGATCATAAGATGGTATCCTATCTTACTATTTCATACTTCTACAGTATCCTTGTAATAAATATGTAGAGTGAAGATAAAATGAGTATGCTACTTCCTTTCAATACAAAAAGTCTAACTTGTACAGATAAAGTAGAAAAAAGATTTTTAGATATTATCACATATGTTGCTTTCTTAGACCCTGCAAACACAGCTGTTACATTTGCAAAAGAGGGGGCAGTCATTGCCCTGGGAGAGTTGTCAGATATATCAGCAATTATGGTAACACATTCTTAGCAACTAAATGTCTAATAAATATATATTTTCAAAGATGTAAGTTTTCATTTTTTCTATTTCCAGACTCGTGCTTGGAAAGTAGGGGGAAGTGGGATTGTTCGTTGACCCAGGAGATGTTTGTGCTCAACCCCTTGAGATGAGTGAATGAATAAATGAGGAGATACAGTGATGTGAACCTTGAAAGTGGAGGAATCTAAGAGTGGCACAACCAGTGCTGTATGTTCCAGAGCATACATAGGTGGGGGGAGGTAGGTCTTGCAGAGAAATCTCCTACCCCGTTGGGATGAAGCAGCATAGAGTAGAAATGTCACTGTGATGTCTTTAACACATTATTCCAGCTGCAACAAGAGTAAAATATCTGATGGCTCTAGAAGTGACAGATATGTTAGGGACTAAAGAATGTCACATGGTGTTGGCTGTTTCTAACTAAGAGCTCTGGAACTCAGGGTCTTAGGGAGAGGCTGGAGCATTCAGGTCAGTGGCAAAGTAGACATGCAATGCAGTATTTAGCCAAAACAAAACAAAACAAAAAGAATGGCATCAAATAAGACTTAGAAGTAGATTCTGGGAAGAGGGAAGCTTCCCATCAGAGACGAAACTGATGTTAACTCTACCAACTCCTTGTACTAAAAGTATTATCATTTTAAACTTAGAATCTGTTGCGATATTATTCAAACAAAATGAAAAGAACCAAAAGTGAAGTAATTCCTTATTAGCCAATTGAACCAGGTTTTATATTTTGGTTGGATCTCTTAACTGTAGAATGTAAATTATTCACAATGATCTGTCTTAGCAACTATTGCTTCATTCTTTCAATTTAATAGCACAATAATTAAAAATGCAAATTTTCTAAGTTATATTAAAAACATAAACAAACAGTTCTATTTCTTAGGGCCAGGCCTAAGAGAAACAGAAAGATGAGGCAGACACTGAAGAAATGCAAGAAGAACTAGATTATGTCCTTGCAGTAATGATCCACTCTTTGTTAACCATCCTTTCATAGAATATCACCCACTGGGAATTAAAAATCACACAATTAGAGCCTCTTCCTTGTGATGCCATATCCTACAAAATCAACCTTGGAAAAGACTGTGAAGTAGAGTATGTGTGTTTACATTGTTTATTTTACACCTGTCCCCAAATGGTCCCTTTTCATAATAGTTTTTCAGTGTGAATTCCTTACTGCAAAGTACTAATTTAGTCCTGAGAAATATTAGCAATATATAATTACACAATATTCTCCCTTGCCATATATATAGAGAGAAATATATCATATATCATATATATATGACCTATCTTCAGGAATCTATCAAAAAGAAGGTAACAATTCCAACTAATGTATACATTTCAGCATACATTTTCTGAAAGGCAGAAACTTAATGTTGGAAACTTAATGGATTAATGTATCAGGAAGATTTTGGGTAGTAAAACATTTGAGTGTTGCAGATATTTTTGTATTTCCATTTACAAATGTATTTTTCCACTAAACATGTATTGAATGACTACTATCAACCACCATTATTGTAACAGAAGAATTAGAAGTTTCTAACCAGATGAAAATCCATGAAAGAATAGTCTATGTAGTAGGAATAGAAAGTGGAGTGTACAATAACCCTGAAAAATATCATTCTCTAAGTTGTATAGAGAAGAGATATGTAGAATTTGAGTGAAAAGACCACTTAGGAAGCTAACCCAGTAATCTTGGACAGAGATAATAGAGTTTGGAATTATGGTTGTGGTGCTTATATTTTGAAGATCAAATGGACAAGATTTAGTGGTGGACTGATGTTAAAGATGGGAGGGGGCATTAATGAAAGAGAGATACATCAGTTAGGAATGCTTTCAGCTGCAAGTAATGAAATGCCTCACTTTAGTGGCTTAACAAATGGTGGTTATCTTCCCCACTTAAGAAGTCTGGCAGTGAGCACTTGCTGGTAATGGTTCTGTTGTTTACTAGTGCCATCAAAGATCCAAGCTATTTTTCTGTTCTTGAATCTTTCATTGGAGGACATTTTACTGATATATTTCTTGCCTCTTTGTCATATGAAAACAATCACAGCTCTAGACATCATGTTCACCTAATAAAAGAAGGAAAAGGTGAGATTTGATGGTATGAGTCACATCTATCCCTTTAAAAAAAATTTGGTATTTATTTATTTAGATAGGGTTTTGCCATGTTGCTTGGGCTGGTCTCAAACTCCTGAGCTCAAGTGTTCCTCCCACCTTGGCCTTCCAAAGTGCTGGGACTACAGCCATGAACCACCCACTGCACCTGGCCCACAACTATCCCTTTGATCTGGACCAAAAAAGTCACAGTGGAAGACTTTTAAAAATCTCTTGTTCTGTTTTTCATTGTCTAGAAGTTGCTCACAAGGCAACCTCCGACTGCATGCGGGAATGGGAATGTGGGTATTTGTTTTCTAGACAATGAAGTGAAGAAGGAGCAAAGGAAAGGACATTGGTCAAAGGCCATGGTTGCCAGTACACAGGGTCATCCACAGGAGAGTTAGTGGTGATGCCAAGTTTTTTGTTTTGAGCAATTACAGGGATACTATTTAGAAAACAGTAAGGAGATAGTAGGTGGGAAGAGTTGTAAAGAAAATGTTTTGTTTTAGACATGGTGTGAACATGTTAATTTGAGACATCTCTTAAATATCCACATGGAAATAAGACAGGTGAATATGACTGTGATGACCAAAGGACAGGTAGAACCAGGGACTTCTGAGTTTTCTCACAACATGAATTACATGCATGAGTTTCAAAAGACTGATAACTTCTAAGACCTACTTCCTTCATTTAGACTAAGTCTTTTTCCTGTGGCATTAGGAAAGAAGGAAGAAAGAAAGAGAGAGGGAAGGAGGGAGGGAAGGAGGGAGGAAGGAAGGAAGGAAGGAAGGAAGGAAAGAAGAAAGGAAGGACTAAGAAAATATAAATTTTTTAAATTAAGAAAATAATAAAAATTATATTATGAACAAACACTCAGTTAACAGGTTTTTAGTTTTGTTGAATTATTTTGCAGGACTTTTCATTTTTCTTTTCAATAATGAAAGGCCTGTAGAAAAGTTCTAATTATAGCCTAGGTAAAAGATATTTTGGTGATTTCAAACATTGGGGTTGTTGAAAATTACTTAAAAACAGAAATTCTTTCTTGTATTCATATGTTTATATATTTTCATATATCTTGTATGAAGTGTATTCTAATAGCAGATAAGGTAAATAGCATTTAGAATGGTTAAAGGCAAATTAAATTTAAAAGGGGCTATTATATGAATCATGGATATTTGTTCAACTGGCACACAATGGCAGTCTTTCTGGTGATAAAAACTTTTTTATTGGTAGAGGTGATATTACATGGAACCATAGAAATGGGAAAGTTGTGTTTGTCCTACTTCTCCTAAACCTGACTCAAAACAATATAAACAAAACTTCACAAAACCCTCAGTTAGTGACTTTTTTATTTTACAAAGCATTTTGAGTATTATTGTTTTTCACTTTCATAGAATATGTGCATTTTGAAGCTCTTTATTCTTGTATGTTTTTCCATTGAAAATATGTTCTACAATAAATCCTTTTGATGTCGAACTTTTCTATTTTCTCATTTCTTCTCATCCCAGTTCATGGTTATTTGAAAAGAATGAGTAAAATGGCAATGAAAGAAAATAATGACTAAATTCATTTTGAAACCTGTTTTGTATTTAAGCTATGCATATTTAGTAAAAATTATAACAAAATATTTATCAAACAGAACAATTCAGATTTAGTATATTTGCAGATTCTACATGGAAAAGGGTAAAAAATCACCACTCTGAGCTATTTGATAGATTCTCTGAAGCTTCTTACTGGTGGTCTAGTTGCTTGCTGCTTTATGGATGCCCTGTTTTAGGGTCAGGAATATTTCAATGTACTCAAAGTCAATGGTGAATATACCATTACGTTTGATCATTAGCTATCTTCATTCATGTATTCATGTGGCAATAGTAATTAAACACCCACTATTTTCAAACTGTCGTTATTAGGGATACTGAGGTCTAGGCCTTGGGTTGACATCAAGAAATTGAAAGAATAGTAGAGTAGGCAACCATAATAGACCACATTAAACTAAAACAAATTGAAAGCAACAGAGATACCAAGAGTCATAAAGGCGTTCTAGAGAGAAAAAAATAGTTCTAATATGGAACATGGAAATTATAGAAGGGGGAATATCATTTTAATGCTGTAAATTTTGGATAATTAAAGATAAGGTAATATGTATTCTAGACATTTAAATGTGAGGGAATAGTTTAAACCGAGTCATTAAAAAAGGAAAAGTATGTGGTGCATTCAGAATATAATGTAATTGGACAAGTCTAGAATATAAAGTATATTGATACGATGAAGAATGAGGTGAAATGTCTTCAGTCATAGTTTGGGAACCGTGTACAGAATTGGAATTGTAGTGTATTTGTACAATGGTGAATCAATATTTTCTTAACAATGTTCCAACACTATCACTGTTGGCAGCATACTCAGTGAAAAGAGCCTCCCTACAGTGTGCCACACACTTCCAGAGTGTGTTCTAGATGCAATTTTCTGAATTATGATAGTGGCAAACCACTTATCTGCTAACTTCGTAGAACATAGTAGCCTTATTGAACTGTAGGCATGAGGTCAAATGGAGCCTTTGAATAAGAACATGTAATCTAGGAGTGCAAAATTTTCCAATGATAAGACTCAATGGTTTTGAAGAAGCCTTTGGGATTAGATAAGAATTCAGGGAAAGGTTAGCATAGTTCCTCTCAACACAATTTGTATGGTCGATAGTTAAATATGTATGTTTCCTGTAGTGGTACATTAGAAATATTTAATTATATGATAAATATCTGAGTAGGAAAGAAGCTAGGATCACAGTGAGCCACATCTAGGCCAGCTAGAGAGGATGGCAATGAAAAATATCTGTAGTCAATGGATATCTAAAAATCAAATTTAAGAGGGAATTGTTTCTGTGCAAAGAATGATGCCTGCAATTAGAACAGATTTCTTCTTCCCCACACCCTGCTCCCCTTCAAACAACTTTGGCATAACCACGTTCCTCAAGGTTATGATTTTTAGGGAAGAATAAAAGAGACTGTGTGACAGAGATATCTTCAACCTCAGTCTGAACCTGTTGTAACCACAACCCATTTCACTACAAAATGTAGAATTTTTACCATATTCTTTGGGAGAGTACAGACTGAATGAATGTGTCCAAGTGTGTGAGTATTGCTTCTAATCTTTCTCTTCTCTGCAGTCTTTTATCAGCAGCAACCACAAAATGAAACCTACCTATATTAGCCCAAATACTTTATTGTGTTTGGATTTATTTTTCATTTTCATTTTAGTTTTTGCAACTCTACCATGGAGGGATTTTAGAATAGGTAACACATTTGGACTGTAGCTTATGTATATACTTTAATACCTAATACTATGTAACGTTAATATAATAGAATATTATTTATTCCTTGGTTTCAAGGCAACCTCTAAGAAATAGACTATTTTACTTCCTTCTCTGTATTTTTAATCACAAAGCAAAGACCACAAAATAGTGTGGTTAGAATATCCAGTATTCCAGATAAAACTGAAACATTAAAGTAGAAGAATGAGAAGAAATCAGCACCATCTGTTAGAGTCTAGGATAGCCAGGCTCAAATGAACCACGCTTCCTGGTATGCATATTCTTGCATAATCCCTTTCCGTATTGAATCTCGGCCAGCATTGTGTAACCTATAACACATGGCAGAAGTGATAATGTTTAGCGTATATGGCCTGGCATTTCTGGAACATTCTCCCTTTGAGGAGGCAAGGACTGACTAAGAAATCTGAGAATTTTGACGAAGCCCAAGCTAGCCATGTGGAAAGGAATCACGGAAAGGGAGCATATTGGCTGCTGCAGACATCCAGCCAGGCTACACACTGTGTGTGGAGCTGCCCCAGCAAATGCTAGTGGAGAAGACTCAGGTGTCAGGTACATTCCTCCTACACAGCCACTCTAGCCTTTCCAGCTTTGTGTACAACCCGGACCAGACACTATGCAGCAGAAATAATCAGTTCCCGCTGTGCCCTGTCCGAACTTCTAACCCACAAAATTATTTAAAAAATTTATTTAATAACAAAGTTTGCTTTTTATGCCACCCAGTTTTAGAGTCATTGATTTCACAGAAATGAGTGACTGGAGGAGTTCCTAAATCAATTATTTAGATTAATTTTGGAAGTATTTGGAGAAGAGTGTAATGAGAATTTTAATGAGCAATGGGAATTGAGAAAATAGAGAATCTAATGTTAACTTTTCTGAATAGGTTCAGATCATATTTTGCTGGAATAAAGTTTCTTAAAGTCTGAATTGTGAAGGCTAAACTTTTGGAAAAGAAAGGTTTAAGAAAGCAAAGTCATGCATGTATTTATATTTAAATTTTTTATTTGTATAAATTTAAGGATACAAGTGCAGTTTAGTTACATGGATACATTGTGCAGTGAAGTCAGGGCTTTAGTATAACCATCACCCAAATAATGTGCGTTGAACTTATTAAGTAATTTCTCTTCCATGATTTCCCCACCTGTCTTCCACTCTTCTGAGTTTCCAGTGTCTATTATTTTACATGCTTATGTCCATTTGTACACATTATATAGGTCCCAATTATAAGTGAGTAAAACAGGCATTTATTTTCAATTAAAAGCGACACTTTAGAAACTACCATTAAAATACATTGGTTTAAGTTACAATTACCATTCATTGTGTATATCATTATTGATTTGCTAATTTCAAAGAAAGAGTAGTTATGATTTCATAAATAACATACATTTTTGAATGAATTTATTATTCCAATGAAAAAAAGATAAAACAAGCATCTAAATTCAAATATTTTATGTGTAGTTGGGATGACAATGTTTCAAAATATAAATGAGTGAGCCTTTTCTCCCTGCCAGGTAGGCTGCAGATACCACTCCCCTCACCATACTTCACTCTGCCCTTGTTCACATGTGAGGCAGGGAATGGGACATTGCTGAACTCTATTCAAAGGGCACTGCCACTGCTGTGAGCCTTGTTGGATTTGGTGACCTGGCAAGGACTGAGAGCTTCTATTGTATGTCTGTCTCACCACATCAAGATGCTAGGCTCAGGAAGAGGGTGAGACACAGACACAGAAGGTTGAGAAGCTATCTGTCACTGTGGTTCTTCTGCCCTTGGCAGGGTACATCCTGAGAAAATGAGGAAAGAAACAAGACAGGAGGCCCCAAAAAGTTTGGGGTCTTTAGGGGTTGGAAAGAACTGATCTCTTTCCAGGAGTTCACAGATACCCTGGCTTCCTGAAATCCTGTAGTAGCAAAGAATGGATCCTGTACGTTTTACACAGGTACCATGGAAGGTATAGAAATCAATTGGGTAATTGAGCTGGCAGCACACGTGGCTATCTTTTGCAACTCCTACCAGACCTGAGAGATCAGCAGCCATGGGATCACATGCTCTGTGTTGTTGAATTCAAACCAAGTGTGCTAGCAGCTTTCACCCAGAAGCCAACAACTATGAAGACAGGAGTAGCTGAGGCAAGGGGAAGAATAAGAGGAAAAGTACACTTAGAAAGTGTATGTCAAACTTGGGGTCCATTTCCAAATGAGCTTGTGTAAACTTCCTCTGGAAATAGAACCTGTGTGTGGAAGGTGGGCAGTGTGACCAGGAGCACAGAGAAGGAAGCTGAGGGTTTGTCAGATCAGTCCTCTGGAAACTGTCTGAAAATTTATATTAATTGTAAAAAGGTAGAGACAACAGGCATAAGAATAACATCAGTTAAATAATCATATATATTGCATTTAAACCAATTTTTGACTGTTAACCACCTACAGTTATTGTATAGCCATCTCATTAATTTGAAATGTTTGTGGTCAATGCTGTATGTCACCTTCCTATAAATGACAAGGAAAACTGTTGATTTGTAAGAGGTAGGATGGTCCCCAAAAGATGCCTACGCTTAAATCCCCAAAGCCTGCAGATATGTTGCCTGACAAAAGGGACTTTGCAGACCTGATTAAGTTAAGGGACTTAAAACGAAGATATTAGACTGGATAATCAGAGTGGGCCTACTATAATCGCCTGAGCCCTTAAAAGAGGAGAACTTTTGCTGGAGTCAGAAGAGGAAAGCAGAAGAGATGCTGCAGAGCATGAAGTCACTGGGCTTAACAATGGAGAGATGGTGAGCCAGGAAAGGTGAGAAGCCTCTAGAAGCTGAAAATTATCCTGTCTGACAGCCTGCAAGGAAACGGTCACCTCAGCCCCTCAGCTACCTGAAATTTCATTCTGCTATCAGCCTGAATAAGCCTAATCACAGATTTTCACAGAGCCTCCAGATAAGAGCCCAGGCCGCTGACACCTTGATTTTGGCCTTGTAAGGCCTAGAGTGGAGAAACCAGCTGAAGCCTCCAGATTTATGACCGAAAGATGTGTCAGATTAATTTCTGTTGTTTCAAATTCCTGAAAGCATAGAAATCTGTTACGGTACCAATAGAAAACGAATATCCCGACTAACAAAATACGACATTTCACAAAACAAATTTTGCACTTAATATGTAAAATATATTTAGTCTACATCTTGGACGTAGGCAGCAAAAATGCATGTGCCCATCAACTATTGGTTGCTTAGGACTGAGGTTAGGAAGTGCGGGAGGTAGTGCCGCGGGACAGTTCTCCAGGCAGCCTTGGACAGACCCAGGACTACCTCTTTCTTGCTTGTAGCTCTTAAGAGTAACTACAGAATGTGGTGGGAATGCAACATCCTGAGAGTAAAAAGGAGCCACCTGGAACAGTTGGGCTCTGTTCCAGACCCTCTGAGATACAGGATTTCCTTGTATGCTCCAGCCCAGTGGACACACTATAACCCAGTGTATCCATCAGTGTTATCTAGCTCAGTAACCCCTAAGATATAAAACAAGGATGGGCTGCTTTCTGGGGTCCCTCAGCTGCAGTGTAAGTGGGGCATGTGCAGATAGCAGTCCCTCCACCCCAGGCATCTTTCCTGAGCCTTGGGGACCTGCTCATCCTGGATCCTAGACATCTGCTGTCCCTCGCTGCCTATCTGTAAGGAATAAAGCTGCCTTATGTAACTTGTGTGTGTGGGTGTTCTGTCTCAACAGACTCAGACAAGTTGGCAAACCTGCTCCTTGGTTTCTTCTTTAGTTTAGGAATGCAAAAATTGTTCTAAAATTATATTATGATGCTAGTTGCCCAACTCTTTGAATATACTAAAAATCATGAAATCGTACACTTTAAAAGGGTGAATTTCGTGCAATGTAAATTACATTTCAATAACATTGCGTAAAAGACAAAAACCTTAACAATATCTCCACACTTCTCAGTTTAGTAAAGACCAACACAAAAACATATAAAACCAGTGCTTTTACACACACACGCGCGCGCACACACACACACACACACACACAACACACACACACAATTGTTTGGTGTTCCACCACCAAATAATTAAAGCTCTTTCAACTGCAGAGTGGGTTGTTACTCAATTAATAGAAATGGCTGAAAGAGTAAAAAACAGTAATCACTGAGTCCAAATACATTTGCAATTACCACTTATAACAATAGAAAAAGCAACTTTTTATTTCTTTTCCTCATGGGGACAATTAAATGAAAGAAATTACAAATTATTCTTTATAAGTGCCATCATGGATCAAATTCTAAATGAGTCAGGACCTAAAGAAAATAATCATTCCATTAAGGAATAAGAACACAACAAACTTTGTATGTTTTACTGTTTTTTTTTTAATTTATGAACTGAAAAGGAAAATTAAGCTGTATTTTCTTCTCATGTTATAGATAATTTCACATTAATTAAGAAGTATTTTGCATGCTTTGAAAGACTGTGTACATTAGGCTAAGAACATCTATAATGATATTCATAAAGCTTTACTCTAAAGATATGTCAGTATATGTAAACACACTGAATTGTCTCACAAAACTTGTGATATTGAATGTTATACTTGGGAATTTTCTTTGAAGTCATTTGTCTTGTTATTTAAAAGAAGGAACACAATAGGCCTATTTTCTGACAGTTTAATAAGATTATCACAATACATACAAATGCATTATTTTAAAATGTGCAAACACCTAAAATGGTAGTGTTAGACTCTTGAGGTTTTAATGCTAGGTGAATGATTTAAATCTTCATTTAATCTTTTATTTTATGCCAAGAAAGAAACAAAAACGTTTGAGGAGAAGACATTGTAATACAATACAATTTAAAGTGTATTATGTTTGATCTTGTTTTCTTTGAAAGCAGTATTTCAGCTTATATTCTTTGAAAGAAATACAAGGTGGGTATGGATAGCTGTTTATTTTCCCCTCATTTAAAATTCTTCAGTTTGTATTTATTTGGCTTGTTCTGCTTTTTCCATCATGTCATCTGTAATGCAGGAGTCTGTCATAGTGCATGAAATGCATGGCCGTAGAACGATAACCATTTTAGAATATTTTTGTAGCCAGAGATAAAGCAAAAAAAAAAATAAATAATAAACAAATAGTTAAAAAAACATAAAAAGGAGAGGGTAAGATTAACATTTTACCAAAATAAGAGCACTTCTAAAGAGCCGGATCTACTTTTGGGGTATGCCTCTAGACTTAGAAGATTCACATAAGTAAAATAAAATACCATTGTTTAATTTATTCTTCACCTTTCAAATAAATTTTGGAAAATGTGTTTTTTTTTTTCCCCATTTTGAACTAAAACTCTCAAATAGGATATCTTTTTAGAAGTAAACATATCTTGGATAAATGCCATCTTCATTTTAAGAAGAGAGAAAAGGGAAAGAGAACATTTTGCCAAAATCTTGCACTTAGGTATAAAATCATACTAAAATCATATCATAATAGGATTAAATAAAAGCAGTATCAAATATGTGAAATAAACTTAAAGGTCTGAGAACATATCTGAAATTCTGAGTTAGTTCATGATCAAGGTGAAGCTGAGACATATCTGAGAGCAGAAATTCTCTGTTACTGTTAAGTAAATTTTACTATGAAGAAATTTATGATATATAGACTTTTGCTGGCATGAGGTGCTATGAAATCCACATGCTATGAAATCCAATTTTGCTCAAAGATTAACTGATATGGTTTGGCTCTGTGTCCCCACCCAAATCTCATCTAGAATTGTGATCCCCATGGGATAGGGAGGAATCTGGTGGGAGGTGATTGTATCACAGGAGCAGTTTCTCCCATGATGTTCTCATGGTAGAGAGTCCTCACCACATCTGATGGTTCAAAAGTGTGGCACTTCCTCCCTGTCTCTCTCTTCTGCCACCTTGTAAAGATGATGCTTTCTTCTCCTTCACCTTCTGCCTTAATGTAAGTTTCCTGAGGCCTCCCCGGCTATGCAAACTGTGATTGAGTCAACTAAACCTCTTTCCTCTGTAAATTACCTAGTCTCAGGTTGTTCTTTATAGCAATGTGAAAACAGACTAATACATTAACCCAATAAAGGTTGAGTTTGGAAAGTGATATTTAGACAGAAAATGTGCTAACATTGCCCTAGCTTAATTTTGACTCCATGCTACAACTGCATTCATTTGCTCTAACAGAGGTGGGTATCTGAATTAGGACTCAGCTGGCAGTGAGATCAGCTAAGAGCTCACTGAAGGCTGAAGCTCCAAATATTGAAAAAAGTCAATTCTAAGGTATTTATTATAAGAAAGAAAAGTTAAAGTCATTCACTTTTAATAAATTCCCAAACCAAATCAAATCAAAATCCAGGTATATGGAAGAAAGAAATGAAGACTGTAATTAGTACAAGTCATAACAGTAATAGTGAAGCCCCAATGCAAATATTGGGTAAGCTTTAACTCATTTAATGAACATTTACTTAGTGTCTTGTAGTTTTGCTCGGTAACGTGAGGAACAGTATTAAGAGGAATACAGTTCATTCTCTCATGAAACTGACTTGCTCAGGAGAAATAAACCCATCACATGGAACATGAAACATGAGAAAAGAAGTACTGTTTACCTCTGAAACACTTGGGGAGCAAGTCAGCAGCATACCTGAGGAGGAAGACAGAGAGAATATTCCAAAAGCCTGGCTACTGGAGGACTATTGGAAGAAGTGAGTCTATGAATGTCAAGGCAAAAGACAGTCATTACATGAGGAAATTATTGACCTAAGATTATTTTTATTCATCCTGCTAATAAAAGAAGATTGTTTACAGAATCTACAATGGGGTTGAACCTACAAGTATGAATTAAATGGATTAGAGGCAAAGTATGACGTCTAGATAAAACAGTGCAGATGACAAAGACAATAAGTGTATTGGCATATATACGCACAATAACTGAATTAATTTAAAAAACTTAGCAAGTATTGATTAAAAATCTACCACGTGATCAGCAATGTGTTAGGTGCCAGAGGAGCTTAGTCTAGATAAGGTGAGAAGACAAACATACTGAAAATAGCTTACAAATAATGTAAAATAGGATATTAAGTGTTTAAGTGTGTGATATAGACCAAAATGTGATGTTTGAATAGAGAGTCTGGTGTTTTATGAAGTATTAGGGTAGAGTCTACTGGATACCTAGAAAAATGGCAATAGGAGGGTTCTTTTGTACTTAAAGAATTTGAAAAATTTATACTGGGGAAAAGGAACGGAGAGAAAGAACCATATGAGCCAGAGAATGAAATTATACGCAAAGCCACTGAAAATAGCATGTCAATTAGAAAGTAGTTCGGAGTTGTGTGCAATTAAATAAGAAGTTGACTGAGGGATTGTAGGGCTTGGTGGACCTCAAATAGTGACATGAAGCATCTGGATTTGATTTAAATGAAATAAGAAAGAATAGAAGTAAATCAGAAACTTGGAATCAACAGCATGTAAAAAAAAGGATTAGTCTTAAACATAGACATGTTTGGGAGAAGACTTACTCAGAGAAAAGGTTTCTGATTTTTACCTGAAATAAGCAAATAAAATAAACAATAAACCCTTAGAAATGGAATTCAAAGCAGTGTTTATTATTACAGCAATATATAGCTTGACATCCAAAAGACACGCCAAAAGTATATTTCAAAGTGTTTGTGCTAATATCAATGTAGGAAGTGAATCTACATACTGTGAAACTACTTTCAATATAAAAAGTAATTTTATGGTTATGTTTTATTGAATTGGTAATTCCATGCACACTTTTACTGTGGAGGACTATGTTTGATACAGGTAATAATACTGTACTTTTTATTAATGAAAAAATGAATTTAAATAGTTAAATATTGTAATTCAGTTATTCTTCAGCACTAGAGGAGTTGGAACAACCGACACTTTTGCAAATACTTGTTAGGCAATGTGACTAAAATTAAATAGTATTCAAACAGATGTCCACACAAAAACCTGCACATGAATGTTTATATCAGCTTTATTCATAATTGTCAAAGCTTGGAAGCAACTAAAATGCCCTTCAGCAGGTGAACAAATAAACTGTGGTACTTCCATACAATAGAATATTGTTCAATACTAAAAAGAAATGAGCTATCAAGTCACAGAAACACACAGAGGAACTGTAAATGCATATTACTAAGTGAAGATGTCAATACAAAAAGACTACATAACTATGTGACTCTGAGTGTATTACATTCTGGAAAAAGGAAAGCTACAGAGGCAGTGAAAAGTTCGGTGGATGCCAGAGGTTTTGGGGAAGTGAGGGATGAATAGGTGGAACACAGGAGTTTTAGGGCATTGAAACCATTCTGTTTCACACTACAATAGTCGACACACATAATTACACATCTGTCAAAACCCATAGAATGTACAACACAGAATGAAAGTTCAAGAAAACTATAAACTCTGGCCAATAATGACATGCGTATATATTGGCTCATTTATGGTTAACAAATGCACCAAACTAATGAGAGGTGTTGATAGTGGGAGAGGCTATGTTTGCGAGTGGGATGGGGAGTGGTGTTTGGGAACTCTATACTTTCTGCTCAATTTTATGCTAAACCTAAAGCTACTCTAAAAATGTTTATTAATTTTAAAAAAGTTGGTGACCTTACCAGGGTTGGTATTTAAATAATAGATATGTTTTATTTGACACTTTGGTAAATAATTTAGTAAAACATAACAATGTCAAAGAAAAAGAATGGTTGCAGAGATTGCAAAATGCTGATCCAATATCCATTCCCCACATTTTCCTTGCTAACAGTACCGATTTTGTTGGAAGTGAAAATCCAGACAGCTAAAAAAGCTACATTTCCCAATGGCATTTCCAGCTTTGGTTGGCTCCAAGGCTGTGGTAAGTGGAACTTGCTGGGTGGAATTTTTAAGAACGCTCCTCAAAAGTGAGCACTTCAAGACTCATGCTTTCTGTTTCGTCTGATCTGTGTTTTGTTTTATTTTCTGACCTTTAATCAGCCTCTTCTTCATGGCTAAAATGAGTATTTGATGTGACAGGAAAAGCAGTGATTTTGTGGCCACACAGCAGCTATGAGGAAAGATGAGAAAAATCAAAATGCCATGGCTCTGAGATCCTTTAGCAATGGAACTAAATCCATGAACCACCCAAATCAGATTCAATTCATTTACCTTAACCACTGCTTTGCAGATTTCTGTTTCATCCTAAGGTAAGTCTGAGTCGATGTACACACACTGACATGTGGCATTGTTCCTCATGATTATAGCATCTCCCAAGTGGAATCCCCACTGCATGGACTATGACATACTTATCAGCTGAAGACCATTGTTTCTCTTAAGCATTCTTCAAAAGCTATATCTTTATTCTTGTCTCTGTGTCCATCTGTATCTGTATCTCTACCATCTATATCCTTTCTTTTTCTGTCTCTCTCTCTATATATATGTCTACTTTTAAATTTCTCAAATTGTTTTTAAAACTAATAAGAAACATTGTATTTTTATACCATCCTTATATTTATTGTTTAGAGCACACTAGATAGGTAGGTAGGTAGGTAGGTAGAGAGATAGAGAGATAGATAGATATGGATAATGGGATAATGACCTACATATTTATACCAGTTTGTTTGTTTTTTTCCACATAAATTATCTCAATCACAAAACAATTTTGTTTTCCTAAATTTAATACAGCTGATTCTATTTTAAGACTAGAACTAAATTATCCTGAATATTTTCTCTTTAGAAAGGCTGAAACCTACAAGCTACTTTGGATTGAAATTGTTCTGAGTTTTTGACTGCAGAGAGATCTCTTTATCTAAGTTAAAGTATTCCTTTTACCATTGGAGTATATAATTCCATAACTAGAAGGTATTTGGAGGATAATTATACCAGCTAATTATTTAATTAATTTAAGAATTTATTCACTTATACATAGTATTAAGTACTCTGTATTAATATTGGACTTTAAGAAACAAAAACAGACTATTACATCCCATAGTGATCTTAACTATCAGTGAGGAGGCAGTAAGTTTAAAAAAAAACACAATATATTGTAATAATTCTAATAAAATGTGCTAATAGTTTTATGGTCAACAGCTTATTATATTCCAACAGTATTCAGATGCTTCTCATGTACCATCTCAGTTGACTTTATGAAACTGTAACTAATATTAGCAGCACTTATCAGATAAGAAATGTTATTTAGAGAAATAAACAAATGTTCTAATTGACACAGAGATTCTAGGGGACAGAGCACATTTTGGAATTTACGGTCCTGTCTGAATACAGTGTCAGAGATGCACAGAGTGACTGGAAACTCTTGTTAAGAGAAAAAAAGGACTATGGATTAAGAATTAATTAAGAATTAATATGAGACTGTTATTTACTTTGCTTTTATTGTATTTTTTTGTTCTTAAAATATCTACTTTATTGAATAGCAAAGAAGATGTGAAACCTCTGAAAGGTATCAGAACACACCTCTCAACATTCTTTTAGTCAAATGAAGCATTTACAGACACCTAGATTTATCAAACGATAAAAGCAGACTGGTAGAATCTTGATACTGAAACTGGACCATAGAGCACCACAACTAATAGATAATTTGGATTAAATGTACTTGAGATTATTTCTCTCTTTGCTTTATTTGTACTTCTTTAATTCATTTATTTTACTTTTCAACTGATACTCTTGTATATCATATCAATGGATTTTTAAGATTTTAAGCCATCTCTGCATTGGTGTTTTTTTCTATTTTTTTTTCACACTGTTGGATTTGATTAGTAATTTTTTTTTTCATCTAGGTGTGTAAGTGCACTTAAGACTGTTGTTTACTTTGAATGACACACTGGAAAGGAAATGGAGGGAATGTTCTCCAGTGAGTATTGAAGAGAACATCCTCCTCCAGTTGCTTAATATCCTTTAAGTGATATGGTTTCATTCTGTGTCCCCACCCAGATCTCACCTTGAGTTGTGATAACCCATGTGTCCAGAGGGACTAGGCAGAGATCACTGAATCATGGGGGTGGTCTCCCCCATGCTGTTCTCATGATAGTGAGTGAGTTCTCATAAGATCTGATGGTTTTATAGGGCTTCCCTCTTTGCTGGGTACTCATTCTTTCCCCTGCTGCCCTGTGAAGAGGTGCTTTCCACCATGATTATAAGTTTCCTGAGGCCTCCCAGCCATGTGGAACTGTGAGTCAATTAAACCTCTCTCCATTATAAATTACCCAGTCTCAGGTATGTCTTTATTAGCAGTGTGAGAATGGACTAATACACTTAGTATTTACATGTGAGCAAGTATTACACTTAGTAATTCCACTTCGTATTTACAAGTGGGGCTACTGATAATGTACAATATTTCCTTGAAAATACACTTAGTATTTACGAGTGGGGATGCTGATAATGTACACATGGCAGTCTTCTCAGTTCTGCTCAGAAAAATATTTTGTAAATAATTTAACTTTGCTTTTTCTCTAATTTTGGCTCTACGTGACTTGTAGATATCTTTATAATTGAATTATTTCTTCATTTTGTGGTGATATAGCCACATGTTTACACCTATGTAATCATGAGTCTATTGATTTTTGTCTTCAGCCACGTCAGGTAAAGAGAGTCGAGGGAGCAGGTCATGAAAAGTGATGGAGAGGAAGATCCACAAGGGGCTCCACGTTACACCCTGGTCCCAAGGTTGCTGTGGGTTCTTTAGAGCTAACTCTGGGGTTTTGAGTCTTTTTTCGTGGACTTGGTCAGCCCTTTCCCTTGATGAGGAGAAGTGCCATAGAATGGCAAAAATCTAGATGTTCTCTTTGATGATTTTAATTTCACTTGCACAAGTTATCATTCAATATATATCTACTAAACATCTATCACTTTTAAGGTATCTGTGATCTCATTCACAAACTTAACTACCTTTACATACATTAATCTATATTTTAAAATTCTGTTTCCATTTTAA
>NW_016804163.1:1296384-1297838 GCF_001698545.2 Rhinopithecus bieti
TTTCCATTTTAAAATACTTCAATTCTCTGATTTTAAACAAGTTTTCCTAGATACTAAATAATTTTAGAATTTAATAAATTATTCATACAGATGCAGTAAACCTGAGGTCTCTTCGATGCTGCAACACTCTTTATAAATTGAGAACTTCATCATAATTTCATAAGTCTAAATAAACCAGTTACTCAATTCAACTATTATATTAGAGTAACAATGCTGTTACTTTAAAAGGCCAAATTCTTTTTGCTTTATATAATTTAGACATTTAAACACATTTATACAGATTAAAAGTCTTCCACATGTTTTTTCTGTTCTCTCACAATATTTTTTATTATAATTTTTAAGGTATATGAAGAAGTAAACTACTCAACAATGATACATTTATAATTTAAAATACCTTTAAATTATCTTTTCTTTGTTTGAAGTATCATTATGAACTCAATTCTTTATGGATTGGATATTTTTCAATTAACTGAAGTCTTTATTCATCTTTGGATGCTCAAACTGCCAACAGCTCATTCAATGGGAATTCCTTTATGTGCACTTTTGATATGATTCCATTAACCTTGGAAACATATTCTGCTTTGTGGCACCAGAGCATGTTTCAGCTTGGACATATGGAATTACCACAAACTTGTTCTTATATTATGATATAAAATATCTTTTTTTGGCCAGACATAGTGGCACACACCTGTAATCCCAGCACTTTGGGAGGGTGAGGTGGGCAGATCACTCGCTCTCGCAAGTTTGAGACAAGTCTGGACAACACACTGAGACCTCGCCTCTAAAAAGTATACAAAAATTAGCCGGGTGTGGTGGCATACACTTTTAGTCCCAGCTACTTGGGAGGCTGAAGTGGGAGGAGAGCAAGACACTGTCTCAAAAATTTTTTTTTTCATATTTAATGTGTTATACTATTCATTATCATGTTACAGTATTTATATTGTACCAATGGTTGTTATGTATCACTCCAAATGGTTCTCTTACGTGGTCTTGTTTGGACCCAATAGCAGTCAAAGTCTTCAGATTTCCTGTAGGGAAATTCAAGAGATGATGCCTCTCTAGAAATTTCTCATGATTAGCCCAGAACAGTATATGCAAATATATGCTGTAGAGGTTTGGTCAAAAATCTCCTTTTGACTAACATGACAAATCCAACTTTACCTCACATGTCTGTTTTTTAAGCATTCTCATTTTAACCACATGAATCCCTCTTGTGAAATCCAAAATTTCGGAGAGTATTGGAAAACATAAATCTGTTACCATGACAAATTATGACTTCCAAAAACTACTGAACAATTTTAGAAAAGGTTTACAAGGTATACATAAATACTAAATGTAATATTTTATAGATTCTATAAATTCTGTTTTAAATTCAAATTTTAGAGTCGTATTAGCTTACAAAATTCTAACTTATTTAAACCCTACAGTCTTTCAATGACAATTCTAAATTCCTG
>NW_016804163.1:1301155-1321587 GCF_001698545.2 Rhinopithecus bieti
AATTTATTTCTAAATATAAGACCGTACTTTTAAAAGAGAGAATTTTCAGATTAACGAGTTCAATTCTCATAATTTTCACTTCATAAAAATGAGTCACAGACACTCTTTTTTTAAGCTAGAAACACATACATTTAAGCAAAGAATGTAAACAGAAGTCTTCATATTTTTACCAACAGAATGTCTTGTTTTCATTTTTTAAAACTGTTTTGAGAAGCAGCTGTGCTGGGATCTCCAGTTTGGCATTCCATATTGGTTCTGCCCTTCTTCACCTTGTCTCACTCCAGGATGCTGACTTCTTGCCACATCAACAGGGATTTTCCTCTCCCTCCTATTGGCCACTGAAAATCCCAGCAGATGGTCAGAGAAAGTCAGGAGAGTGAGATGAGAGCATTTATTTTCCCCAATCCCTTCGAAGTCTCCTAAGGTGAGAGGTGTCTCTGCAGACCTTTTCTTCATGCTGTTCTCCTTCCTTTTCTGGTAACTGGAATGGCAGCCTTCTAATGTGAAATCAGAATGTTAACCTTCTACTTGGAAAGCAACAAGCTCCAAATCCTCTTTGAAGAAAAATAAATATTGAGGACTTAAAAGATTGAATACATTTATTTTCAGCATGTTCCATAAATATATAAAAATATATAATGCATAAAATCTAGGTATAAACTCTTCATGGATATGACTTCTATCAGACAAAAAATGCAAATTTAATTAAAAATTAAATGGAGATATAATGATATGTGAATTAAGCAATTTTCAATGTATTATTTTAATCTGATGAATGACATTTTGCTGAAATTAAATTATCCTTCTCAGGTTTGTATTTTTCTGCTGTCCACTGGTTCTCTAGAATTCACTGCACCCATTCTGCAACATGGAAAGGGGTAACATCATTCTTCTCCTAATTGTTTTGTTTTATTGAACGTTCTTTGAAACTTTCACTTGTACCTTACCATATGACCTTCACTACTGCCTGTTTTTGTGCCTCTTTTATTTTCTCTTTGGTTTGTGGCAATTAAAGTAATACTACTTGGGGATTTTTGTCATTTTAATCATGATCCCACCTGCTGCTCCTGAAATTTCATGTCAGTAGTTGGGTATAAGGTGGTCATCAGGATGATTCCAATGTATAATCAAAATGAAAACTACACATTATGTATTTGAAACACTGAACAATCACTGATAATATATATCCTCAGGTTCTGTCTTGATAAATGCTTGCATAGGCTATTATAACTGCCTTCCACTCAGCAACATCTGAAATTTATGCTCTGCACTGAAGCCTGCCCTCCTCCCCAGACTAACTTCTTACTACTCACAACTTTGATTTTCACAGTTTGAGTAAATGTGGATTTACTTAAAATACTTCACTTACAGTTGATTGTGTGATGCCTTTAGGTCTTTCTTCCTGAGTACCATCTGTTTGGAATGTTTTCATCACATTTATGAACTTGATAATAATTACTTCTCCTTTAAATATCAGATTAGGTATTATTTTCTTTCTCTGACGCTCCATGACTATGCAAAATTTGTTTTTTCTACAAACACACAAATATGCACCTATATCTCTATATATCTATACATATATATGTATTAAGTGGATTGGTGGCGTGCACATTCCCCCGATTGCAAGTGACCCAAAGGCAAGGCATTTTCTTGTTAATCTTTTGCCCAGTGCTGAGCACACGCTCGGTAGTAGATGCTCACATGTTGATATGGTTTGTGTCCCCACCCGAATTTCATCTTGAATTGTAACCCCCATAATGTAACCCCACATGTCAAGAGAGAGACCAGGTAGAGGTAATTGAATCATAGGAGTGGTTTCCCCCATGCTGTTCTCATGATAGAGAGTGAGTTCTCCTGAGATTTGATGGTTTTATGAGGGGCTCTTCCACCTTCGCTCCACACTTCTCCTTCCTGCCGCCTTGTGAAGAAGGTGCCTCACATTGCCTTCGTTTTCTGCCATGATTATAAGTTTCCTGAGCCCTCCTCCAGCCAGGCCGAATTGTGAGTCGATTAAACCTCTTTCCTTTATAAGTTACCCAGCTTCAGATAGTTCTTTATAGCAGTATGAAAATGGACTAATACATACCTCTTGGTCTTGGAGAAGCATTTTGTCTTCCTAGGCCATGGTGGAATGGATAAGTTGGGAAACTTTTATATGGACTTGAGAAGGGTCTCAGGTTGCTTACTAGGGAGAAGACCAAAAGAAAGTGCCCTAACAGATTTTCACAATTTAACCGGAAAGAGTGGTAAGGAAAAAATGTTCCGGGAAGAAAATTGGAACAAAAGCACTGAGGGTAAACAGCAATGACAATTTGATAATTACAATTAGTTCAGTAGAGTTGGAGGAGGGTTCTTGTGGGAGTACGTGGCACACCTAGAAGGAAGAAGGATTTTGTGTATTTTGAAGGTTGTCGGCAGCTTATGCAGGACTTTCAGTCAGAGAATGACAAGATTAGACTTGTAATTTGGAAACATCACATTAACTTGAGTTTGGGTATGAATATCTAGGAAAAAATAGAGTATAGGATCTTATGAGCATCTGCATTCATGTGGTACTTACATGAGCAATAATTTAAGAAGATAATGAGATAAAATTATGGAAGATTCCAAAAAGGAAGAGGTTGATATCAAAGAAATTAAGAAGAATGTGTTGCAAATAAGTGTTACAAAAATATCAAATACAAGAGGAAGATCAAGCAAGAGAGGGGTTCCTTGGCTGTAGAGAACAGCCATTCACTTTGATGAAAGTCCTGTCAAGAGAGTGATAGAGTTGAACGCTGAGGAAAGGAGACACAGAAAACTGAGTATGTGAGGCAGTGGAAGGCATTAGAGACCAACTGGATCCCTCTCCTCCTCTGAGGTCACAGAAGGACAGCTTTTCGTCAGACTTCTCTCTCGCCTGAAAGCTCTAGATTCATCTCAGGCTTAGTTCTTGTGTCGCTTGGAATTATCATTTGAAATTAGATTTCGGGGGAGATAAAATATCAAAAATTAAAAGGATGTTTGAACACTAGATGAAGCTAAAATCATGGGCTGCTGAGAAACTGGCAACTCATTTAGCCAAGTGGAAATATAATATTTTAAAAATAAATACAGGAGTTATTATTTCAAAGAACGTAAGTTCTTCAATATGTGAGAAACTTTGTTCTCTTCAATAATCAAGGACATGATAAATTAGACATAAACCAAAGAAAATTGTTTCAAGATCCACAATATTTGCTTTCTAGTCGGATTACCCAAAATACGATGAAAAACATTTTGCAAATTTTGTTTTCAGAGTAGACCAATAAAATAAGAGAATTCTTTAATATTAACAGAGAGAAAAACAAATTTTAATTGTCATTAGTATATCATTTCATGCAAAAGCTATTTTTGAAAGTCTTATAAATAAGTCCATCACATCCAACTTTAAACATGACAAAATTCCCTTTTCTGAGTTCTGAAATGAACTTTTTATATTCATTTAGCGTTTGTTGTACAGTTTCCTCTTTCTAATTCTGGAATAACCAGTCAATTTACTTCAGAATAAAATTGCTCTCTCTTTTTAACACACGCACACGCAGCATACCTTGCCTTCAAGGTTGCACCTCTGCGACTATTGCTCCTAGCAGGACTCACTAATTGAGTGTTTTAATTTGTACTACAACAACTTCTATTTCATGGAGAAAACTAGAAAGTTGATAATTGTGAGATGTTTGTCATACATCAGCATTTTGGGGTATAATAGCAGATTTTATAAACATACATATTAAAATTCCACTAAATGAGGATTATAAACATACCTAATGGACTTACGGTGGGGATTCAGAAATAGAAACTACAAAAAGCACTTCAAACTCTCTGGAATGTAAGAAGCACTCAAAAAATGGCAGGCAGACCCAAGCTAAGCTACATCCCCAACAGCTATCCTCTACATCATCCTTTATAGCAGAAACTTAAATTTTTCCATGTATTTGAAGTGGTAATATGTGTCTCTGGTCATTAATCATGATTGAGATACCCAATTGCAGTAGTGTAATTCTTTTTGATGTTAAATGATTTAGGATGACTATAGACCCAGTTTTGACTCAAAAAATATAAGTCTGCTCTTGGCCTACTGGTAAATAATTTTTCTGTAATAAAAGTAAGGCCCATGAGGAAAATGTTGCCTTTCTATCTGCCTTTGGATAAATTCTGTAGACTGTGATGATTAATTATTTTTGATTTCTCTGGGAGCAAGTTTGAGGATGAAAGTCAGGATCCTGGAGTTTCAAGAAAGATAAAAGTCCCCTAGATTTTGCAAAGATGAACTTGTAGAGCCTTCTGTAACTGATTTGCCAGTGGAAATTTTTAAGTAAGATAATAAACGTTATTATTGTTTAAGCCAGTTTTAATCTAGCATTTGTTACTGTGGTCAAAGGCAATTTAACTTAATAACATGGAGAATGTGATACTAACTAGTGGCTGAATGTTTGCCTCCAGATATAAAAGTTATAAGACTGGGTAGTTGCCAAGGGCCAAGAAGCTATCCCATGCATAGAGCTTGGCAAATGATGGGGTCATGATGACATCCTTTAGAATCTGTCTTGGAACCTGCTGTGAATGGTCCATCCATAGCCTTTATTCTGGAACTTTGTGCATTCACTAATGTAAATCTTGGAGACTCGCTTACATCTTACACTCATAATTTAGAAAGAACGCCCTTTTCTAAGCCACCTTCAGAAAAGACTGCATACATTTTCTATTTTGTCCCTGAAATTTAGAGCTCTTGAAATTTTGGAGTAATATAGAGACAACTGTATTCAGGTCATGCAAAGGAAAGCTATTTAATTCCCTGGGCCTTAGAGATATGTATGGTACACAGAAAAGAAATATATATATATATGTGTGTGTGTGTGTGTGTGTGTATTTTTTTTTTTAAAAGAAAACAACAGCAATAACAATAAAAGACCCAGAGTTTTGGGTCCTCCCTCAAATCATCATCTTGACAATGATTCTCAACCCCACATATTAAGGCAAAACAAAATACATTATTTTGTCAAGCATTATAGGATAAAATTTATGACTAGCTTGTAATATTGTTTTTAATAATTTCCCATGTCTGTTTTCTGGTATGTCTACAAAGTAACCTTAGTGCTACATGGCTACAAGTGTCTAGTTTGACCGTGCCTTTGTTTGTTCCAGACAATACTGGTTGAAATTATACAGCAATTAAAAATATACATTGTATTCTCAACAAAGTACCAGTTGGGGCAACTCATGTATCATCACTGTGAAGGAACATATTAACAGTAGGATGTTAACCTCTTTCCTGGGAGGAAAAAAAAAAAAAAAAAAGACTGATCAGATCAAATTGTCTTGTGCACAAGTTAATAAAACCTTGTGGCAAACACGCCAGTGATATTCACTATCAGAAAATACAGAGTATCTATCTACAAAATGCATGTAGTCACATAACCTGATCTATCTAGGAGGCTTATTATAAACAAAACTGGAATTTATTAATGTGTCAAGGTATGGTTCCCTGGAAAAGGTTATCTTTTCTTTCAATTTCTTTTCATTGGAGATACTTTATGACCAAAATGGCTTTCTTTTTTTTTTTTTAAAAAAAGCAAACAAGTTTAGAATTTCAGATACTAAATCTGAACCGCAGTGCAGCCTAATGTAATAAGGAAGGACCATGTGAGCTGCAGAGATGGTCTCGGACTTCTGCATATGTTGCTTAGGTCTTGTAATTGCCTGTATTCTTTAACTATTAGCAATTCCTTTGAATATGACTTGACAATCAGACATTCGGTATTATCTTAATCACCATATGATATCATAATATTGCCCTATCCTTCTATAGAATCTACTATTATATTCTTCAAAAATTAAAAAGCACATTCATTCCAGTATGACTTTCCAACTTAAAAAATATTCAAACAGTGCCAGAGATGATCCTATAAATATACTTATTATTTTATTTTATTTATTTACTTATTTTTGAGATGGAGTTTTGCTCTTGTTACACAGGCTGGAGTGCAGTGGTGCGATCTTGGCTAACTGCAACCTCCGCCTCAAGCGATTTTCCTGCCTTAGCCTCCCGAGTAGCTGGGATTACAGGCACCTGCCACCACACCTGACTAATTTTTTTGTATTTTTAGTAGAGACAAGTTTTGCTATGTTGAGCAGGCTGGCCTCGAACTCCTGGTCTTGTGATCTGCCTGCCTTGGCCTCCCAAAGTGCTGGGATTACAGGCGTGAGCTACCACGCCTGGCCATATATTTTAATCTTAAGCAAAATTAAATATGAATCATAAGTACAGTCATATTTTTGATACTTTATTTTATTCATATTAACACAATTTATTATAAATGATAGTCTATCTTGACTGATTATCATATATTTCTTTGATTAATAAGAAAATCCAAAAAGGTCAAATATTAACCCATGACATCTATTTTGTACTTAACATTTTATATTATATGATCTCTAGGAATGGATAGCGAAAGGTGTCTTCTGGTGAAATGTCTGCGATATGCCGTTGGCAAAAGTCTTCAATTTTGCTTACTATCGATAGTTGCCTAAAATAACATACTGCTCTTAGGCAAGCAAGACAGGCAGGGCTTTGACCTGACTGTGAGAGAGACAGCTGAGAATTTAATTTGAAAAAGTGCTATTTGGCAGTGATTTGACTGCACTTGGTGTTGAACAGTCCCAAGTAGAATTTCTGATTTCACTACTGTGTTAAGCATTATGGGGTACTGCCCTAAGAAGTATGAGAGAAAAGGTGTGCAGCAATATGAAGAATGGTGCCTCTGTCTTCTCATGGTCACCATGAGGAAACCTTGTCATCTGAAATAAGAGGTTTGGTTCACATGTAATCTTCCTCAGTCGCCAGCTATCTCTGTCTGGCAGCAGGTTCACAGTCTACTGCACAAGGTGTGAGCTGTAGACAAAACATGCTTGATGTATCATTTCTTTCAAATGATATGTTTTACTTGAGTTGAATTCCTTTTCTCTCTAACTGCACATATATTCAAATATTTTTGAAACTAAAGTTATTTTCATTCTCATTCTGATGTCAGCAAACCGTTTTTGTAAGGAGCAGATAGTAAATATTTTTGACATTGTGGCCATGTGGTCTCTTGCAACTACTCCACTCTTCCACTGTAGTACAGATGCATCCTTAGAGGATACAAAACAAAAACAAGTAGGCATCACTGTGTTTCAATAAAACTTTATTCATAAAACAGAACCAAGTACTGTTTGCCAAATGAATTGTTTGCCAAACAAATTGTTTCTCAAACTCTATGCACACTGACAATGGATGTTTCATAATAAGAACTCAGTGTATTTTTGTGCTTTTTTTTTTTTTTTTTTTTGAGACAAAGTCTTGCTCTGTTGCCTAGGCAGGAGTGCAGTGGCATGATCTTGGCTCACTACAACCTCCGCCTCCCAGGTTCAAGCAATTCTCCTGTCTCGGTCTCCCAGATAGCTGGGATTACAGGCATGTGCCACCATGCCCGGCTAATTTTTTTTTTTTTTTTTTTTTTTTTTTTTTTTTTGTATTTGTGTATTTTTAGTAGAGACAGAGTTTTACCATGTTTACCAGACTGGTCTTGAACTCCTAACCTCAGGTGATCCACCACCCCCTCAGCATCCCAAAGTGCTAGGATTATAGGAGTGAACCACCGCACCTGGGCTTTTGTGCTTATTATTATTATCATTATTTTGTCTAGCTTGCCTTCAAAACAAGTATGAAATAGCTGTATTTTGACCAATAAGTGAAATAGTTGTTTGACTATTTTACTCAACTGATAATCAGTGATAAGAACACAGCCAGTGTAATTCGCCAGAACTTCATGCTTACTCCAGAAGAAGTGAGTAGATAAGTTACACTATGTCAATTGAAGGGCCACCTGTAATTTCCTGAAATTCCACTTTTGGTAACTAATCACTTGGTATCTTGAAGTCTTTCCTGTTTTCAAGCTTTCTTTCAAGTGTTAGCTCTGAAGGAAGCAATAATTTAAAGCAGTTAGAAAATGACCACAAACAGTAACTCTCTGACACTAGAGTTCATGAGAATGTAGGAGAAAATTTGGTAGGCCACCAAGAATAAAAATACTTTTTTTTTTTTTTACCTAATTTGAATTGTGCTTGAGTTCTGATCCTTTTGCTTCAAAAGGGAATACTTAACTGTATTGTAGAATCATATAATAACAGCATTTTAATTCTGGAAGGGAAATTAAATATAAGCTAGTCCAACCTCTCCATTTAAAAAATGACAAAGCAGCTCTAAAAATTCAAATGCATTGCTATCCAATCTAAATGGAAGAATCTTTCTGTGTTTATTACTGCTCATGCATAGCCAAAAATGCTCCTTAGAAAGTACATTTGTGCTCTAAGGAGTGACCCAAATTTCTTTTTACAGAGTGACAACTGGGGACCAGAATAAAACTGAAAATCTATCTTTCTAGTAAGATAGTATTTCACTTATTAGGATAGGATTATTTTGACAGTACAGTGAGACTGGATTTGATTGGTTCACAGGACAGAAGGATGAGCTATAACATGCCTGTTTTAGGATTTAATTATCAAGTCAATTTTTTAAAAGGGAATAATGCAACACTTTTACTTTGGGAATTAAGCTTAAGATGAAAGACAGAAATAAAGGAACTTTAGTTCTTGTAATTTAGCAGTATTTCATGCTACTTATTTTACATTTAAGTTTCTGGCTTTCTGCATATTTAGAGACATGAGGCAGCATTATCATAACTACAAAGGGCCATCAAAAGGCATGAAATCAATTGTGGGGCAGTCAGGATGACAGCAAAGAAGTAGAGCATTGGACTCACCTTTATCCCCTGAGTGACAGAATCTTACAAAATAAGCTTGGAGCTTACCAGCAAGTGAGACCTGCTAATCCATTAGGAACTCTTATACCTGGGCAATTCCAAGATAGCATTAGCAATCAGGAAGGGGTGCACTAAAAATGCTAGGCAAAGTCAGATAACGTATGCACAGATCTGCCAAAGCTATCGAACCTTTAAAAGACATATAGTTAGAAAACATTATGAAAACAAAAGCTTAGGAAGTAGATGATTCTAAACACTAAACCCCCTTCATAAAAATTTGACCACCTTGTGTTGGTTAGTGTTTCAGTTTCATAGTTAGTGTAAGGTTAATGAACATGTAAGTGATAAAGTGAAATCTGCTGGACCTGGTTAATTCCAGCTTTATCTGTTGTGTCCATTCACCCATGGACACTTCTACCTCTGCTGTCCTGTTGCACCCAACATGACTCCTCCAGTCTCAGCCACAAACCGCACTCCTAATTCCAAGGCAGTAACCCATGATTTCTGGTCTTTATAAAAAGGATGACCTAGGCCAATGTAATTACTATTTGGGGAATTAGAAAAATGGAACAAGTTGACTCCTCAGTATTGGCCAATTGAGTTCCTAGCCATATGCAAACTTGGGTGATGAAGAAGTGTATGCTATCCTTAGATATGACTGATATGTTTTTCCATGTATTAGGTGCTTTTACTCTTCAATACTTTCATTCTATCATATGTCACAAACCTTTTCAATTTCTCTGTTTGGCTTTATAGTTACGGAATTCCAAACCAGTACCGACATCAAATATATGGTAATAGTTCATAATGTTATTTTAAGATATACAAAATATAAGAAATAGAAGTTGCAGTAAATTCCGATACAGGAGATAGAAATTATTTAGACAGATAATGAGGGTAAAAGCTCGGTAAAGCTTCCTTTCTAACAAAAAGCAGCCCAAGAAATTATCTTTTCTAACAAACAGCAGCCTGAAAAGTCGAGCTGCAAACATAGATAAACGAGCTGGAAGTCAGAATGGGTGAATGCCGGCAGCTGTGCCAATAGAAAATGGCTACCTGAGGTCCAGGCATATCTAACATGGAGGCTCCATCTTCTCTCTTGTTTTTTTACCACGTGTACAGTAAAGGAACAGGCAACATGGTACAGTCCAGGTAGAGAAACCGTCTCTATAATAAAAGATTAGGATGGGGGCAGCCAGCTTTTTGTGCCCTATGCAAATGGCACACCTAGTCCTAATCGGTTTTTCGCACCTTATGCAAATGGCACACCTGGTCTGACCAATTTGTCGCGCCCTATGTAAATTAGGCACCACCTCCTCAAGTTCATCTATAAAACTCCCTGAAGTTTACCTTGAAAGCAGAAACCTCTATGGAGAGAGCTATTCTCTTTCTTTCGCCTATTAAATTTCTGCTCTTAAGCTTACTCTTCGTGTGTCCACATCCTAGTTTTCCGCAGCCATGAGACTTCGAATCTCAGGTATTTACCCCAGACAATGACAGAGTTCAGTTCCAAATGTAAAAAGGAAGATTTTTTTTCAAGTAGTCTGTTCTCACCATTCTACCAAATCTGCTATAACACAGGTAATAAATCAAGACAGATGTTTCAGAGTGAAGAGAAAGATTTCTATTATATCACCTTTCCAGCTCTACAACCAGAAATCTGATAGTTTCAGATCGCCCAAAAATATGACTGGGCCTTTTGCTTGTGGAAAGATTTACTATTTGTTTAAAATATTGCATCTGAGTTTTCTCCATTTTATCTTCCCTTTGGTGTCCATCAGAAGTGATCAGAAAATAAAGTTATGATCTTATTATAGGGTCAATCATCTTGGGCTTCTCTTTTTCTAACACACAGTGTGATTATTTTTGCCATCCCCTAGGTTTTATATCCCATGCAGGTTCTGATACGGAGTTTGGGCTTAGATAAAGTGGAGAACTCACTAGAGCTATAGAGCGCTTGGTAAACTATTCTATTCTCCACCCACACTTTTCCTGGATGAACTTTGTCATGATATTTTTCACATTAAACTCAAGATTCTTACTCTTATCGAAACCGTAAGTTGTATACTTCAACCCAACTAGACCAAAAGTTTGAATGTGGGGTCGCATAACTCAGGGTAACTCAAAAGAAAGTCATTGGGGAGCCCTATTTTCTTCTTTGCAAGTCTTGCATTGGAGAGTTGAAGGAGTATGGAGTTAAACCATATTTAGACATTCCTTAGAAAATATCTCTAACAGTGTCCCTGGTCCCACCATGAGTCCTAACACTTGCCAATTCTATTAGTTTATTTAAAATATTTTTACTGAATATATGACAGTCCCAACTGACATTAATTAGATTCCATGGGTGACTCCTAGAGTGATGATTGTGTTAACATTTCCTGTAAAAGTCACTCAGGACATCTGTATATTGGAGACTGACATATGATTTAACAATAATTTTAACATTCAGTTTTTTCTCCAAGATTGAAGGAGATCGCTGTGCCTTTCAGTGGAACACCAGAATAATTAGTTACCTCGTATTTAGGGGACATGCTGCAAGAAAACTATATAACTTTGATTCCAAAGGATCATATCCAATGCTTGAAATGCTCATATTACGAATAATCTCAGGAAGTTGAGTATGGCTGAGGTCAATACTGATTCAGTTGCCTTTTCATGGTCACTCTGGGTAGGTGCTCATGGATAAGAAGGTGGGCAAAGTCTTAATTCTTTAAATTTCTACCCTTCTTTCTCTCTTGCACATGTAACTACATTTACCTTGGTTGAACATGCACAGAATATAATAATTTCACTGCATAAACAACAACATGGATAGCACTATTTTAAAAATCTGTGAGGAAAAGTAAGGAAACTTAGGATGCAGTCTTTGCTTTTTGGAGACAAAAATGTATATAAACATAAAGTAAGGAACCAAGATTACAAAATATCTTGTAATTAATTTATGCAAGGCAAACATAATACATAAATAAAATAGATTCGACATAGCTTCAGAAAAGGATGTTTCCAGGTGTCAAGGAAATATCTGCGAATATATTGGGCTTTGCTTTGAAGAGGTCACAGAAAAGATGAAAACACTTCTCAGCCATTTACGGTCATACATTGGCACTATTCGTCTATTAAATTCTACTCCCTGCTAATATCTAGGTCAATGTATTTGTCTACATTTGAAATTCTGATTAATTTTCTTTGGCACATGGACTAGCTGTTTTTATCATGCTCAGCTCCTTCCAGCCTGTGAGAGTCATATCCTAACTCAGGAACTGATGTCCAGCACCAAACAGGTTCTCAGCCCTACTCCCCAATTCATCTATCAACTCCATCATGGAAGAGCTTCTCAGTAGGTAGAAGATAGTCAGGATCTTGAGTGACAGGATGGCATATTTTGATAAGAGAACTTGAAGACAGATCACCTGCATTTGAATCAACTCCCCAACACACATTAGTTATGCAACTTAACTTTATTGACAAATTACTTAGACTCTGTATCCCTTAGTTACCTTACCTATAAATAAGCATAATAATAAAATCTGCCTTATATAAGGGAAGTACATTTAATGAGGTGCTCTTCATAAAATACTGCTAAATATCTTGGCACTCCCTTTTAAATGTTGACTGATTTATGTTATTCTCTAAGTAACTAAAATATTGAACTCTGCTTAAAATGATATCATCTGCTAATGATAGATAAAACAAACAGAGATATTTTACATACTTCATAGCTTAATATTTCATATGCCATTTCTTTATTTCATTAAATATTCTTTGCTAAAATGTATGCTTATGGTATTAGTCTGTTCTTGCATTGCTATAAGGAGATACCTGCATACCTGAGACTGAGTTTAAATAAAGAAAGGAGTTTTAATTGACTCACAGTTCTGCAGGCTGTACAGGAAGCATGGCTGGGGAGGCCTCAGGAAACTTACAATCATGGTGGAAGTCAGAGGGGAAGCAGGCGTGACTTCACATGGCCAGAGCAAAGGAAGATAGAGAGGTGGGAAGTGCCTTACACGTTTAAAACAGATCTCACCGTAACTCACTTTGTATCAAGAGAATGGCACCAAAGGGAAAAGCCGCCCCCGTGATCCAATCACCACCCCACCAGGCCGCGTCTCCAGCACTGGGAATAACAGTGGGACACGAGCTTTGTGTGGAGACATAGATCCAAACTATGTCACTTATGTATTGACTAATGTTTTCCTTTTGCTGTAAATAAGATGCTCAGTTAACTTTCTGATGGAATCCTTTTCATTCATGAAGAACATGTATCAGGTATTTGCAATTTCAAAAAGCCTCCCCTAAAGTCTCTCCTGCTTGGTGAACTATTCTATTTTCCACTTACACTTTCTTGAATAAACTTTGTCATGGTATCTTCCCATCAAACTGAAATGATCTGTTTGGCAAGTTGTAAGTAGACTGATAGAATCTCCAGGGAAAGGTGATCTGGTTTTCTCCTTTCTATCCTCACAACTTTTGTAGTGTCTGGCATGTAAAGGACTATTAATTAACGCCTGCTGAACTGAACTTGACCTTTGCTATAATCACCAAAATTACAGATAGTATTAAGAGAGCTTGCAAGATCAAGGTCTGCACATACAAAGGCATGTTTGTTATCACAGAAAATGCTTTTTAAAGAAATCAATGGAGAAATCTTGCAGGAGAATTGAGCCAGGAACAAAATAACCTTGGCATATATATCTTACTATAAAATTACATTCCACCTACAGTGAAGCAAGGAGGACAGATTTTCTCAAGAATGGCTCATAGAATATTCAGTTCTCCTATACAAATCATCCTCCAAAGAGTTTATATCTTTTTAGGAATCGTGATTTTGGGAATTTTTTCAGTGTTAGTTATGATATAAAATATCTCCCCCTCACAACCACACCATAAAACGCTCAGTCTTTTTGTTCAGGTAATTAATGTTGAATTCTAATCACAGTCATTATAATTAAAATTGATGAGAAAAAATATACAAAAGATAGCATCTGAACATTTTAATATTAGGTGCTAAACATTAGATAAAGGTAATAAGAGCATGAAAAGCTGTTTAACAATGTAATTAGATTACAAAGGATTTCAATTATCTTAAAGAAAAAATAGAACTTTTTTTCTTTTACAATTGCTTGTAGCACATGTCAAAAGCAGAAAAGAGGAATGATTTAGAAAAGACGCTTACAAGTATCTCTTTTCAATTAAATGTTCATCACCAATCTTCCAGTGGCTGCAAAGGTTTGTGTTAGATATGAAATTAGGAATGATTTTTACTCTATAAATACCTGACAGAAGCTTATAGCTTGAGCCAAAATTCATGGATGGTCACTCAGAAATACATTTGTCAAGATTATAAATTAAAAATCTTACAGGAAGTCTTATGTTGACTTTTATGATTTCTCTAAGATCTTGCTTATGCAGATCAACTGAATCATTTTACCCTACATACTATAAAATTTCCTTAAAATCTGTAAAATTGTTATTTTTATAATCAGTTTAATAAAGTATACTTAAAAATGAATATGGTTATAATTATATTTAGGCCAGGCACAGTGGCTCACGCCTGTAACCCCAGCACTTTAGGAGTCCAAGGCGAGGGATCACTTGAGGTCAGGAGTTCAAGACCAACCTGGCCAACATGGTAAAACCTCGTCTCTACTAAAATAAAAATTAAATTTTTTTGATTGGCATTACCTTATTAAAGCTAATACATTCCCGCTTAATTTTCATGAAAGATTTTAGTAGCTAGAATGTTCCAGTGTTCATAAGGTTAGAAAACCAAAGGGAACTCAGAGTTAAGAACATGTTACTTTTTTTTTAGTTTGTATTATACATTTCCTTTTGAAGTCAGAATAAATTACCCTTCATAAAATTTTGGGGTCCTGACTGCAGAATTAGATGGGAATTCGATTTATTAGAGTCATAATTTGCTTAGATTTTTATTGTTAGTCTATTAAATTATCCCATGTTAGTTGCATCAAACTAAAATGAATGAATTATAACCTTTTTTTTTTTTTTTTTTTTTTTGAGACAGAGTTTTGCTCTGTCATCCAGGCGATTCTCCTGCCTCAGACTCACAAATAGCTGGGGTTACAGGAGAGCACAGCCATGTCCAGATAATTTTTGCATTTTTAGTAGAGACAGGGTTTTGCCATGTTGGCCAGGCTGATCTCAAACTCCTGACCTCAGGTGATCCCTCAGGCCTCCCAAAGTGTTGAGATTACAAGTGTGAGCCACCATACTCGGCCAGAATGAATCATAACGTCTAAGTGGTGTTTGATCTTCTGGCTTTTCAAAGGGGCTGAGATCGTCCTGGGGAGTTGTGAACTACAGTCTCAAGAGGTCTGGGCTGATACAGGAAACTATATTCTGGAAATGTGTTCAATTCCCAGGATTTTGTGTCAATGGCTAATGGCGGCTCTAATTTACTCAGTGATCTGTAGAACTTTGAATAATAAACCATCACAATAGCCATCTCCTGGGTATTACTGCTGGGAGTACACAGTCTCCAGGTGAGAATGACTTCATTATAAACTACCGTCATGCTCTGTTATTGAAATAAACCCCAGTGTCTTAGGGAGACACAGGCTAGGATTCAAAAGCTGAAAGCCAAATATAATTGTTTACCTCATTTAACTGCACCACCATTGGAATGAATCTTGATTTGTCCACCCTGGCTGAAAAGGGTCATCCCACATGACTCATTGGAGCAATGGCAGGTGTACAGGGAGCCCTCATTCTCTTTCCTCCTGCCTAATTTCTCATCTATCATGCAGCATTTTGGGAGGTTGCAAACTAATACATCATTAATTATAGTCAGGAAAACAGAAGTGGGAAGAAGGTTTTGTCCTGCTGGCCAAAGAATTGCCTCTTAGAGAGCAACCTGTCTTTTTCTTCCCTCTTTGGTCAAATTTAAGACCACATGTCACAATAAGTGTTTTATAACTTGCTGACTCTGTGAGTGTTCTGTAAAACCTAAATGCCTCTCAAACTTTCAGAAATCTTTTTCACATGTAGAGGTCTAACATTTTTGGAGTGTGGCTGTGTTGAGGGTTCAGCCATAGAACCACTGATGGCAAAGCATTTGGACTTATTCTCTACTGTGTAGACATGGTCACGTGGGAGGTTCTGTGGGAGGAACACTGAAGAAGGTGGAGGCAGTGTGCTCCCCACACAGCTGTCTCTAAGTGGTTCTCTTAATAGCCAGTAGTTATTGGAAATAAACAAACTGGCTTCTAAGAATCAAAAGACATGGAGACCTTGTCTATAAACAGTTCCTAAACACCTCCTAAAATTTTGCATATGGCATAAAGTACACACATCCTTCTGTAGTGAACAAAATATGGTTGGTTCTGGGTTCATGGTTGAGGGGTGGGGGAATTACAGTGAGAGACACCTTTGGTCTGCTTTTCCTGGTACCCTGAAGATGGGCCAAATCCCTGTTCAATCAGGCCTTGATAAAAATACATCCCCTCCAAAACAAGTTGATGACTTGTGCTACCTACTGTCAGATTAAAAGGCTCATTTATCTCTGTGTTAAAATATCAACAGAGAATCTTAAATATATTCTTAAGTAAGAAAGAGTTAAAATTTCAGTACTATGGATTCCCAGAAGTGAGATTTGCAATGAAATACTAGCAGGCGCAGATCTTAAAAAAGAAATATTAAAAGCAAAAATAACAACAACAACAAAAAAAGGAAAAACAGAGAAGGGAGTAAAATGAGTCCTAAATAGAAAATCCAAGGTGAAGAAAATGAGAGAAAAAAACTGATGGTTAGAAACTACTGTTAGCAAAAGAAAATAAAAACATTTTTTTTGCCTGGGTTTGCTGGTTAGACAGGATTATATTGATCTCTGTTAGATGTTTTACAGTCATAGAACTATAAATTCAGCTTAGGCCAGGTGCGGTTGATCATACCTGTAATCCTAGCACTTTGGGAGGCCAAGGCGGGTGGATCACCAGAGGTCGGGAGTTCAAGACCAGCCTGGCTAACATGGTGAAACCCTGTCTCTACTAAAAATACAAAAATTAGCCAGGCATGGTGGTGACCTCCTATAATCCCAGCTACTCGGGAGGCTGTGTCAGTGGAATCACTGGAAGCTGGGTGGCAGAGGTTGCCGTGAGCCGAGATCATGCCACTTCACTCCAGCCTGGGTGAAATAGTGAAGTGAAACTCCATCTCAAAAAGTAGATAAAATCATATATAAAAATGAAATTTCATGCTTACAAGGGCAAAATAGTTTTTGTTTGCATAGCTCTTTACAAAAAGAAGACTAATATTGTTGGTTACAGAAAAACAGGCTGTATCTCTTCTGAGTTACTGGCAAATATACATATATTTCAGGCTCTTACTTGGGTGATGAACACTGATATTCTACAGGCTACAGCATCAAAAATAGTTAACAGCAGAATCCAACTTGAAATGGGAAGCTAGGGCTCTTGTTTAATATTCTCAGTTTCATGAGCGATAACTCTCTGGTATATTCACCGATTGTTGAAATAAACTACACGTTCAGGTGAATGTAAATGGTATAAATGATGTATAGACATCGAACTCTTTCATGTAATGTTTCAGATGTTTAAACTCATGTTATTTTGAATTAAATAATAAATGTTCATAACTGGATTATTTCCAAATAAGATAAAATAATAACATTATTTAATTTCTGATTAATTTCTGATTAAAAAAAAAGAAAAGAAAAGAAAACAAGAGAGAGTAAACCAGCTGAAGAACAGACAGAGCCAAAACAAGATGGCTGTTCACGTCATAGACCAGAATGAGCATTTATTATTAGAGCAAGAACATTAAATTATATCAATCCAAGCACTGGAATGAAGATTAAAAGTTGTTCAATGCTGAGACAAACCATACAAGTGTGGTGGATGGCTCCGAAGGGGCACTTGGAGACTCTCCAACTGCTGTGCCAGAGGGGCGATTCAGGGCTAATAATGATCTGCTATTGTGGCGCGCAGCTGAATGTGAGCATCGCGATATATTTAAATGGAAAAACCGTTGAGCTGCTGCAGATATGGGGGCAGGTGGTGTGTTAAAGTTGCAATATAGGAAGTTTTGAGCTGGTCATGTTTCTGTGTAATGAGAGTATCTGTCTTTAGATTGCACTGTAAATAAGCTACCCTTTCCTCAAGGTAATTCCACCTCAGTCTGCAGAAAGAGCAGAATTTAAACCTCCCCACATCTGCAGCCAAGAAGGCTGCCAGCTATGTATGTATAAATACAAATTTACGTGTCTAACCTGAAAAGAGTAGAGTTGTAACTACAGCAATAAAAAAAGAAAGAAGCCAGTCTTAGTACAGCTCACTTACAGCTCTGCACCCTTAGCTATACTGTGATATGTGGACTAAGCACAAAAGCAGAACTCAAGAGTAAGAGCACCAAAAGAATCAGTGGTCAGCCAATCCAGAGTCTAGAAAGCAGAACTTTAGATAAACTGAGAAGAAAGCCTTTCGTGACCCTGTCAGAAGAGAGATAGGTCTTCTGGGTGTTACTCCCGGGAGTACCCAGTCCCCAGGTGAGAATGACCTCATTAAAAACTACCGTCATGCTATGAGATTTCACATGTTCCTCTGCGAGGAAGAGCTAGGCATTCACATCAGAGCTCACCTCTGTAGCTTACATATTTAAGAGGCATCCTATACCCCAGCAGGATAGCTGCACTGGTTGCTCAAATATTTACTGATTGGTGAACAGCTGTTGTCCTGACCCACCTAGTGCCACCAGCTTCCCGTGCTGCACCAATCCCTTCTCTTGTGCCAACTTCTAGCTGGTTACTGTTCTAATTTGTCATTTTCTATTTCAGTCAGACTCATATATATGATATATGAGATATATCTGGCCGTGTGTGGTGGTTCACACCTGTATTCCCAGCACTTTGGGAGGCCGAGGCGGGCGGATCATGAGGTCACGAGATTCAGACCAGCCTGACCAACATGGTGAAACCATGTTGTCTCTACTAAAAATACAAAAATTAGCCAGGCGTGGTGGCGGGCACCTGTAATCCCAGCTACTCAGGAAGCTGAGGCAGGAGAATTGCTTGAACCCGGGGAGCAGAGGTTGCAGTGAGCCGAGATCACCCCACTGCACTCCAGCCTGGTGACAGAGCGAGACTCTGTCTCAAAAAAACAAAACAAAACAAAACTCCCTGCCCAGCATTTCTACTGTTGGTTTTCCCTGGGAACTTTGGCGGGACACTTGTCTGTTCTCCACTTTTCTCCCCCATTCAGCCTGGCAGCCCCTCATGTGCACTTCCATGGACCACCATGAAACTCACCAAGATACTAACACGGCTCCTGTGGAACAGCCCCCATCATGGTTCGCCAACCAGGCCCCTTGGAGTCCTGAAAGGACTTCACTGGCAGAGTCAAGGCCCTTGGCGGGGCTGGTGGAAGCTTGCTGAGCAAAAGATCGTCATTACCTGTTGTTAAGTATTTTCAATACAATTCCTGTTGTGTCTGCTGTCACAGTAACTTAAATATGCCGTTCTCAATCAGATCGCAGAGAAGAATTTGACTGTTGTAACTAAGAGTGCTAGCTTGGAATCAGATTTTCTGTTTTTAATTTAGATTTGCTAACTGTAGCTGTACATCCTCAGTCTGGTTACTTAGCTTTTTAAATCCTCACATTCTTCACTCGTAATGTAGGAAATTGTTATGTAATTTTGGATGGAATGAATGTGATAATCATATGAAGTGATGAGCGGAGGTACTGGAGGGCATAGTATGGGCTAAGTTCTTGTTGTTGACTTGGCAGCATGACTATTGCTAATATTTCTGAGGACCTCATATACTGTGTGAAGGGGGTCTGGCACTACCCAGCCAGTGCCCACAGTTTTGCCCAAGTGTAACATGCAGGCAAGGCCAGGAGTCTATATTAACATTCGACACTAACAGAGTCCCTTCTGGTGCATGAAGGTTCTATTTCTGGGGTTTCTCGCAGGTTATTTCTTGGGCTATGCCTTTAGACCCTTTAACCCATCCAGATTATTGTTGCTATCCACCGTGACAATGCTGCCTGGGATTTGAAGGATTTCTAGGGAACTAACCTTTCCATTGTGTCAGTGATCAATTCTTCCACTGAAGTGTTTTGGGAAAATGTTCTTTCAAGAAAAGCTTTTTGTTTGCCAAGAATCCCTTGATTCTGTCCTGTCTTGTTGATGTGCTATAGATTACTACTGGTTTTACTTGCCATTTTCATTGGAGGACCTTTTCTGTCTTGATTAAGATAAACGTGTCCTCTCTCCTCCAATTTCTGCCCTGTATTTGGCCATCATCACCACCCACAGAGCCAGGCCAGCCTACAACGGACCATAAATCCTTGCGTTAAGCCAAACTCCATGCTTTCATTCATCTAGCATAGAAGACCACCTCTTTGTGGAATTGTGTAAGGATAGTCTTAGAAATGTAAGTCTCAAAGGATCTGCTCTCAACTCCACTTTTTCAAACCAATATTACAGGATATTTTTGAGCGAGAAGAGTATATTAGAGGTAATACAATCTAACTATTTTCTACCCATTGAAGTATTTCTTTTATTAATATCTGTAAACCTTGGTCATTAGGCCTTTCCTTAAAATGTCTAATAATATCTCACTATTATATATA
>NW_016804163.1:1323372-1345672 GCF_001698545.2 Rhinopithecus bieti
TAATAATAATAATAATAATAATAATAAATATAGACTTCAGCACAGATCTTTCCTCTGGGAGTGCTCCTTTGCATCACTCCCCATTTGAAAGCATACTTCCTGTGGCGTAATCAACCTTGGATACAACTGACTGGCCACAGCCTGCTTAAATCTCCTCTACAGCTCTTGGCTGCCTATTAGATGATGTGAAAGTTCCAGGGCCTGGCACACGTGAACGTATTTCATGACCTCTCAACCAAGCCCCTCCTACACGTTCAGACTTGTTTCCTGATGAACTTAGCTTTGCGGCAGGCTCAGCATGGGCTCTGCTCTTTCCCATTTCCCCCCGATCCCCTGAGTATGTAGCAATGGCCTTCACTCATTTCACAACCCAGCCCCTACCCATCCAATAAGATTTGGCTGAGGACTTTGTGCAGAGTACGTTTCTCTCTAAACCTTTTACAGTCTTCTTTCTCTAAATTCCAGGGTGCATCTGCTATTGTGTCTTTCTCCACCTGTGTCCTGGAGATAACTGTTGCAGTTATTTGTCACACTATTACAGTCTCCATTTCACCAAGTAGTTATTTTTCTAATTTAGCCATAAGCATCTTTTTGAATAAATAGTAACACTTTTAACTCTTTGTCTATATTCCAATCCTGTCCAAGAACCTTTTCTCGAATAAGCGCAGAAAATAGACATTACTCGCCTTTCATGTTATTCCTCTTAGGCACAATTAGCCTTTTCATTTTCTTAGCAATTCTATCATTTTGCAGATAAGTCATTTATGTTACTGGTTTAAAATTATATCTTAACATGCTCAGCTTGTCTTTTAGAATGTGAGGCTATTCAAGGACAGAGGCCTTTTTGTTTATTTTTATCTCTCTAACTCCTAGTACAATGCCTAGAGGAATGGATGTTAGTTGAAATTTAAAATATAATAATAATAATAATAAAGCAAGTGTAACTCTTTGCATGTATAGCTACATATTTCCGGAGTATCTCAGTCAGAAAGGAGAGATTAATAAAGTCTTCAGGTCAATGTAACAATTCCATGCATGGCCAAACCCCCTATGATTCAAGATGAACTATGAATGGTCATGTTTTCTACTGAAAACCGCCTTACATTTAAATCTAGCCTAACATCTCTGTGCATATAACTAAGCTTCTCAAAATGTCAGTACTATGAGATAAGTATTCTGTTATCTTTAAACTGTGCTTAAAAATCTGGATGAAAGAATGCTGACAATTGACTAAAACATAATTAACGTTCGAGCAAATAGAAAATTGAAGAAAACTATCAGTTTTTTTCCCCAGAAATAATGCCCTTGGTTGAACAAGCAATTCCTTTCAGTTCTCGCTAAAGTTAATGTATTCTTGAGCTACCTTGCATGATTTAACGCTAAATAAACAATCACTACATGCAGAGTAAAGAGTGGGATGTAATTCTTCTAGGAGGTAATTTTGCCCTAGATGCTATGGGTCAAAAAAGGAGACCTTTCCATGTGTTTGATGAGGCTTAGTGAATTTTCTGGCTCCCCCTACCCCAACTCCTTGCTCAGCACCTCCTCTGTGTCCCTACCCTCCCTGCATTCTCATATCTGATAGTTTAGTAAAGTGTAGTTGCAATGGGGAATACAATTGCCCATTGCCATAAACAGGTGATATTTAATATGGGTATGTTGAAAGGGGATGATAGGGTTTGGCTGTGTCCCCAGGCAAATCTCATCTTGAATTGTAATAAGCCCCACGTGTCAGGGCAGGGCCAGGTGAAGTTAATTGAATCACGGGGGTGGGTTTTTTCCGTGCTGTTCTCAGGGTGGGGCATAAGTCTCGCAAGATCTGATGGCTTTATAAATGTGAGTTCCCCTGCACAAGCTTGTTTGCTTGCTGGCATGTAAGACTTGCCTTGTTTTTCCTTTGCTTTCTGCCATCATTGTTTTGGGTATGTCTTTATTAGCAGTGTTAGAACAGACTAATACAGGGTAGAAGCAGAAAGAATTTAAGTTTTTTTTCACTTTAAGTATATGTAAAATCTTCTTCCTTCTCTTTCCTAGGAGAATTAGAGGCTATGATCATATTCGCTCACTTCTTTTTAAATAATGGAAGCACTCTGCTCTCTGCAAAATTCAGTACTCCATCTCTATTAAGTACTTCTAACCTTATTCTCTCACCTCAAGTTTTCCTGGATTAGAAATTAGAACATTTTCCCCTGATAAAGTTCAGTACTCTTGGAAACTTCTTATTCTATATGCCAAGCTATTACTTAGTTCGCTAAGGTTCTTCCGCAGATGGTAGTAAGAGATATTAATACTTGATTAAATCCATTTCAGTTAATTGGATAGAAAATGCATTATCCTTTTGAAGTTAAAGAACATATTAAGCTAGCGAAAGAGCACTGAAGGAAACTGAGAAGGGCTAATGAGGTCAGAATTTGTGAAAACGAAACAGGACTTTGATAGTTATTTTTTGGTTAAGAAGATGTTTTGGCCCTCTTCACCTTGTACTACGTTGACAGCAGCTGTCTTTTTCTGTTCAAAACAAGGCCAGGGGAAAAGAAACCAGTAAGCGCCCCTTTCAGTGATCTCAGAGTGATGTCTGCTTGTGGGCAGTGGTTTGGTGCTCCTCCCAGGTCTGCTTGGCAGGGATAACCCAGAGGTTAAATGGGTTTGGACAGGACACTCCGAAGCCTTGTGCCTTTCACGGAGTGGATTTTCCTTCTCATATATCAGACAGGCTCCCATGAAGATTTTATAACAGTCCATTTCACCCCTGTGTGAGAGAGAAATGTTAGGTTCATTAATCTTTTTCTGCCTAAAAGATTTAAAGATAAGAGAAGTGCAAGGGTTCCACATGGGTGGTTTATAATGTATGCAGTGAAATCTGGAATTATACGCTTGCTTTTAATGTAAAATTCAGAAGCCGTTAACAAACGCTGGCCATAGCTTGATATGAATACCTTTTCGTTTCAATAAGAAGGAAGGGGAGGGAAAAAGATCTACACCTGAAAGACACCACCAGGAGCTAGAAAAATGGAAAGAGGCATCCCCTGCTCCCAGGAGTCGACATTTTATCCAGGGAGGAATTAGAAAAAAGTTAGATGTTTGATGCTATTAGGGAATTTGCATATTTGAAAAGAAAATGAGATGATAAAAATAAACAGTGGCTACACATTTAAAATTATTGAGGCATAAAAAGGAAGAAAATGAAAGGCATTAGTGTAGGGTAATATAAAACATTCAAAAATCTCAAAATAATGTAAAAAAATAGTTGCATCATGTGTATGGATTTGAAATATTTTCAACACTAAAATTGCGAAAGCAAAATTACGACTTTTAAAATAACGCTAATGCAAACTTCAACATACTAGGAGCTGAAATAAGTTGACCCCCCACTTTTTATTTTTAATTTTAAATAAATATTTTCTTCTATTGATTTACATTTCTATACTCTCCTGTTTAGCTGAATCTATTTTGATTTTAAATTTTGCTCTACTGAAAATAGGCCATTAGTTTTATTACTAGTAACTTTTGTGTTTGATTACTTTGAGGCCTTCTAAGTTTGAGCCTTGTCAACACTGATAGACAAGGTCTTAAGCTATTTCTAAATAAGAACTTCCCTAATTATTTTGTGACCCATGGATTTTTTTTTTATTATTTTTGCTCCTACTTTTCAGCAGTTCACGGATTAGCCAAGTAAGACTTCCATTTATCTGCAAACTGTCAGCATAGTAGATGAGCTTTGCCATCTGCTTAGCTGACAAAGGTTTTTGGTTGAACATATTGGAAGGGCACCTCTCACTTTAATGACACCACCTGCCAGTACAAAGAAAACTGTGTACACCTGTGATATCTACGTCCCTGATAGGATGGAATCAAAACCAGGTCTACCATTCAAATCCGCACAGTGTTTGTTACAAAGATGTAGCAACTGAAGGTCCATTCCCTCACTGAATCATATCTTGCAGAATGATGGATGGGGTGGGAGGCGACATCAGATTAAAAGTAATTTTACCTTCCTGTTTTTGTTTATGTAGATAAAATCTGCACAATGAAAATGAAAAGATCAGGCAAAAATACCTCTTTGCTTCCAGTGACACTGCCCTCGTCTAAACCCATCTTGACTTCCTTTATTCTACTTACAGCTTTCAACGTTGCTACATAATTTCTAGGCAACTGCTTTAACCTGTCCTGTCATCTATGACCTCCTCCTGCAGCATCTAACTCTGTAGGTGATTGATAAACATAACCACTTTCACTATTTTGCATCCATTCACCAAATATTTATCTACATAAACATAAATCTATTCATAGAATTGAAGAAAATACTAACAGGTACACGTCCAGATGAGAGAATGTATGATTTGATGACAACCAAGACCAGATAGAAGAAAGAAATTGAATATGTTTGCGTGTGTGTGCTGGGGGGACTTCCTTCTGTATAGATAAATCTGAATATAGAAAATTTGCTTTAAGGCCTGGTGTGGTGAGCTGTAATCCCAGCACTTTGGGAAGCCAAGGAGGGCAGATTGCTTGAGCCCAGGTGTTTGAGACCAGCCTGGGCAACATGTCGAAACCCCATCGCTACAAAATAATGCAAAAATTAGCTGAGTGTGGTGTCATGTGGCTGTAGTTCCAGCTACTTGCGAGGCTGAGGTGGGAGGATCACTGGAGCCGGGAGGTAGAGAAAAAAAAAGAAAAAAGAAAATTTGATTTGAAAATTATTTATTTCAAATACAAGTATAAAAATACATTTATATAATCACATACCATACATATATTGTAAGACTTTATTTCTTAGAAAAGGATGTTTTGATTACTTGTCAAGTACTGAAACTACATAAATGAGTGTACTTACGCCACAGTTGTAAAAGGACTTACTATTGATTTATACTCTTTTTACATTGAATTGGGGAAATAAAAGTAAAGACAGCCTATTTCACATGTCTGCACTAAATTAATTTAAACTCTTCTGCAATCTAAGGCACAATTACTCTGGATTTAGATGCTAGAAGAGAAAGTTAATGTTATTTCCAGATAGTTTTATTATTTTTAGATTATCTTTTAGATTGTCATTTAAATTTCATTGCTACAGCATCTGGTTGAAAATCCTACTATTACTGGTTCAGAACTAACTGTACTGAGGAAGTCTCTAATCCTTCTTGCCCAATCTATGGCCTTTTGGGTATCAACGTCTTTATTCCCTCCTTCACCAGAACCGTAGTATATAGTGCTATGTGTCTCTTCTCATTTTTTTATCCTTATGATATGTTGCTCATACTTTCTATATATAAATACACACACACACACACACGCTTTTCTGCCTTTCTTGCAAATAAAACTGAGAGATTCAGTCTTTGCAAGGTGAGAGTTTAGTGGTTTTCTTTTCATACCTGTCCCCGCTGCTTACCATAGTGCCTGATGTATAAAGGTATTGACATTTGGAAGCTGAATAAAACCTTTAAATCAGTCATTACCCTATGATACGGTTTGGCTGTGTCTCCACCGAAATCTCATCTCGAATGTTAATCCCCACGAGTCAGGGGAGGGACTTGGTAAGAGATGATTTGATCCTGGGGGTGATTTCCCCCACGTTGTTCTCATGAGAGTGAGTGAATCCTCAAGAGAGCTGATGGTTTTAAAGTCCTTTGCTTGCTCTCCCTATCACTCCCGCTGCCCTGTGAAGAAGGTGCTGGCTCCCCCTTGGACTTCTGCCATGACTAAGTTTCCTGAGCCCTCCCCAGCCATGTGGAACTGTGAGTCAATAATACCTCCTTTCTTTATAAATTACCCAGTCTCAGATAGTGTCTTTATAGCAGTGTGAAAACAGACTAATATATCCTATAATACTTATTTTTTATTTTTATGACTTCAACTTTAATTTTGGATGGAGGGGGGTACATGTGCAGGTTTATTACATGAGGATATTATGTGACGCTGGGGCCCAAACAGAGTATTTGGATCTAGCCACTCTACAGAAAAATTCAATATGCTAAATAAGAACAAAGTGTATTTGATTTGGAAGCTTGCACTTGGCAGAATATAAAGTTGGAAATACCACAATGTGAAAGACCTCAAGAGATCAAATTGACACGCCGATGAATTCGATTTCATCATGAGTATCACCCCAGACAAGAAAAAAGTATATGGTAGATAATATTTAGCATGCTGAAAAATAGAGGTGGAAATCAATGTATTTACCCTCAAAAGAATGCAGATGGTAATAAGAGTTTCCACTTGTTAAATGTCTCTTATGAAGCGAGTGTAGAGCTTGGTGTGTTTTACATGTCTTATCGTTAGTCTTCACTGAAACCATGCCAGGTGGTTTTACTTCCATTTTCCAGGTGAACAAAGGGAGGTTTAAACTGATTATTAATCTTAAGCAGCAAAATTAGAATTTGAAAGAAAGACTCATCTCTGATCCTAAGATTGTCTACCTAAACCTCTCATAACTAAATCATTCAAGTATAAAGTGATTTGGAAGAAGAAAATAGACGTCATGAATATTTTGAGTCCTATTTTTGTTACAGAACACATTGTTCCTACCATAATGGTAATATTATCCTCCTATTTAAGGCTTAAACAAAAGATAAGTAGGAAATAATACTAACCCATATTTTATAGTTTGTAATATTTTATAGCTTACAATATTTTATAGTTTAAATGTCATTACATATTGTACTCTAGTTAAATTTATTTGGGCTTTTGTTTGGGTTTAAGATATTACCAGGATAATGCTGCTTAAATTAAAATTCAGAAAATTATAAAACATTTTCTGGAAAGGGATTTGAGACCTCACCAAATTAGTTGGGCTTAGACAGGAAAACCAATTTTCTATCCAGAATAATTTTATGTTTTTATATCAATAATTTTACATGCACATTTGATATTATATAATAGTATATATGTAATTATATAATTACGTGTTTTACATGCATAGGTAAAATGTGTTCATAATGTCTCAATTATCAAATAATCATTTTATATAATTAATCTTTTTTAGAAATGGGTTATGAGAAATAAGGCCAAAAGTTTTTGTGAACGGTTCCTCGACCATAACGTGGTTGCCTAGATCCTAAGGGACAGTCTCACATATTCTCAGGTAATATGGAAAAGATAAACCATTCTTCCTATACCTAATGACCCTGAAATGTAGGGAGGGGGATAGACACATAAGTATATTTGGAACAGTAAAGCTTATCACCAAAATTGAGACTGCACAATTAAGTAACAGAATTTTACTGCATAAAGCGTTATATTGAGAAAAAAAGGAAGCTAGAAGACAATATTAAATATGAATCCTCAGTTCATGGACATGTAGTCAGGTAAAGAAGATATAGTTCAGACAATAACAAATAGAGTAAAACAAATTCAAAAGTGAGTTGTATAGACAAAAGAGCTGGATTCAGAGAAATGAGAGATTATTGGAGGTGAAATGAATAACATAGAAAATGTTTTATTTATGAAAGAGAAATATTTTGAATGAGGTATAAATGGACGTGAAGTCTTTTGGACTAATGACAAGAGAGTATCCCAGATCTAAAAATAAGTGTAGATGTGAAAATGCAAGGAATGTGATAAGAATGGTGAAGAGCTCAATTGGGTTGTAACTGGGAATTGGGAAAGTTGAGTAACTTGAAGAGATGTTTAAGAGGCAGCTTAAGCCAATTTCTGAGCTATGTGTCTGTCTACATTGACTGACCATAAAAAAGTGCTTTTGGTAATCTAGAATATATTTTGGTTTTGAGTATCAGGAGATAAAACAAAATAAAAGTAGAAGGACTTTAGGAAAAAAATGTTCTAAAAAGGCAGAGTGGGCACTTTTCTCTAGTTCTGAAAATGTGAAAACTTCTCCCATAAGTTACAGCAAGCAACTTCAGATTTTAAAATCATGTACAATAGCTCCAAAAAGAGTTCCCTATTCAAGGCTCTGTAATTGAAGAACTTAAAATAAGCAATTCTAAACTCATGAAAATGTAATTTTGTATTTAATAAAGTAAACATTTTCATATCCCATTAAAACATTTTCATTTATTTCATAAATGCTGTTGGTGGTCCTTTTTAAAACCACATTCTGGGATTTTATTTTTATGTACTTATTTTTGTTATTATACTTTAAGTTCTGGGATACATGTGCAGAACGTGCAGCTTTGTTACATAGGTATACACGTGCCATGTTAATTTGCTGCACCCACATGGTCCTTTTCTTTACATAAATAAATATGCAAGACTTTAGTGCATAAAAGCATTTTTCTTCCTATGGTGTGAATATATTAAGGATCCAGGGTCATTTCAAAATACAATTTGTGTGTGTGTGTGAAAAAAGGAAATGTTTTCAAATATTAAAAAGAATAAAACCAACAAAAACCCATTTATTTTGATATTAATCAAATACCTTTTCTCCCCATAGCCAAAGGTAATTTTTAAAGAAACTCATGGAATTATAACATATGGGCAGAAAATGTTGAATTTTACAAATCTTAAAAAGCAGTGCATAATATTAAACCCAAAGTAAATGTAACTATACAGAAAGGATTGGATAACAGGTACATCTATCAAACAAGAGGCTCTGCATTTATCCAAGGCTTAGTATTGCTTTATGAGTATTATGAAGAGAATATGCATTAATAGCATAAAAGTTCTATTGTATACATTTATTTTCAAATGAGTTTTTGTTACGTTATTGAAATGAATATTATGTTTTTACATTGTAATGACATGTTAGAATGTGGAACTTCCTCTTTCCTTGCTGCTTATACATAAATAACCTACTTTCCTAATATTACTTCACTGGATCACCTGCATAACATCCACAGTAATTTATTAGGCAGAACAAAATACTTTAGGTGAAGTAAATAATATTTTATTAAAAATTAATATTGAAAAACAAGTATAAGTATAGGAGAAATGAAACATGAAAATTCAATAATCAGGAGCTTAAGGAAGATGAGGATATTTAAAGTAAGTTTTGGCAAGCATTGCAATATTTAGCTGAACATTTTCATTTGTAATTAGATTATGAAATAAAGCCAGCTGGCTCTGTAAAGTTTTAAATACTGTGTGAACACAGAAGCATATGGTCTTTTGATGGTGTCAGCTGATTTCAATCTAGGTAGGATACTTACATGTTCCCAATAGTTAGATTTCTGAAGAGATTTTCCATTAGCTATAATTACCAATATAAATTAATATTTATCTGACCTATGCCAATTACTTAGCCACTTTTGTATATGTTCCAAATACAACAAAAATGCCCATTATTTACTTTTGTCACTCATTTAATGAGTTAATAGATGTCATTTGTTTTAAGTTTTTTGGATATTTAAGAATAATTCAGAGATTTGAACTTGTCTAGATGCTCTCTCTAGTTTTGGAGGGAATGTTAAAACAAAAATCCGGCTTCATATTTAATAAACGTTGCTGTTGCTGGAATCATATTACTGATTTTTTGCTCAAACTTTACAAATTCCTAAACTTTCATGAAACATGCATCTGCTAATTCCTCTCAAACCTTTCCTTTCTCAATTAATAAATAGCCAAATAATTAAAGTAAAATATTATTGTTTAATAATAGTGATTTTATCACCTTAGACTCCACAGTCTCCTAAAATGAAGAATCTTAGTATGTGATAGTTAATTTAAACATACTTTTAGTCTTTAAATACTGAACACTTTTCCATTTTCCCGATACCTTAATGAGAAAAAGGTAATTTTTAGAATGCATGGATTCAGTCAGACTACCCACCCTTCTTTTGCATATTAGTTTGTATTTGAAAAAATACAGGTTTGAAGTTTGCCTTCCAACTTCAAATAAGTGACACTGACTTTACAATACTCTTTACATTTGAAAACCATGGCTAATTCCACGCTTCCTTTATCTTTTCTGTTACATTCAGTAAACAGAATATAGACACATTTTTAAAAGGAAAATATTTCAAAACTAAACAAGCATGCATCTTTCAAATCGCCTTCATATAACTATTCCAGAACAGGCTCCCGTTTCAACGAACTTTAATCTGCTGTCAGAAGATTCTCACTTGAAAAATTAAAGTATTCTTAATTTTCCTTAAAAATATAAACTTTTAAACCTGGCAGTTGGTGTAACATTCCTTTGTATCAACATGCTTGCATATGAGACCTTCAGCATTAACTCTTACTTTCATATAGCTATGTTATCTCTTAGCAATGTACAGCTTTGTCTGTAATGTTCAACTTTTCAACTTCAACTTTTTGTCTTGTTATTCCTCTTTACAAATAATCTATTTCAGCCAATTTGTACTCAGTGTTCTGTAACACTCCCATGCTCTCCCCTCTAGGGGCTGTACTGCACAGATTTCCATAAGCCTCTCCCATTTTTGCAACCAAATTATTTTATCATTCCAGGTTATTGGACTCCTTTGGTAAGCTTTCTCTAATTTCCAGCACATAAAATGCCCCACACTCTGTCATAGTATTTCATGTCTATTACTTAACTCACTCATTTGTAGCTCTATATCTGTCCAATTATATTTGTACATTGGTTTATTTGATTAGTAATTTCCTGAAAACATACTCTATGCTTTCTAATATTTTTGGAGATATCACTCAATTTTATTTGACAAATGAATTTTCCCTTGTTATATTTTATATCTGACCTATTCAAATACTTGCCAAAGAGAAGGAACAGAGAATGTATGTTAGGTGGTTTGTTTGCCTGTTTTGTAGTGTTTGATAAAATAACTACTCCATTACTGTTGATGTCTATAAATAAGATAAATATATATATTTATTTTCCAATTCTTGGGAAGATTATAGTTTAGGATATGAAACTAAGCATTTTCCCTCGATTTTATGCAATAGAGCACATTTGCTGCTAAACAATGACCTATAACCTTCCTAACTGGTTCTGAATTTGTGATTGAGTCATCTTGAATTCTTTTCTACTATGTATTGAATGTTTGCTTTGTTATCAACATGTTTGCATATGAGACCTTCAACATTAACTCTCACTTTCATATAGCTGTTTTCTCTTAGCAAAAGCTATCTCTTCTCTTATCAGCAGATATTAATATGAACTCAAAGGTGCAAAATAAACATTGCATCTTTTCTACTATTGAATATAGAAGTTCCCCAAATTGCTGTTTGTTGGAAATCGACAAAATACATTAAATTGCCATATAGCTATTGCTTTGGATTGTTCAAGCTTTTTCAGTGGAGCCCACTTGTTTATTAAAATAAAAGTAAAATCTTTGCAGCCTTTTAAAAAAGGAATAAAGAAATGGTATGTAGAAATGGGATAATCTTATTTTAAGAACAGTAGTTTACTTTGGATGACTTATTTGAACCTCTTTCACACTCCAGACAACACCATCAGATTTAGCCATAGACAGAGCTTCTGGAGAAAAGGACTAAAAATAAAACGACAAGTGAGCTTTTAAAATTAATGTAAAAGTGTCAGCCAACATTTGCCAATGTAATATCAGAGTTTTGTAATTATAAACAGTAAGCAAGAAAGGTCAAGTTGCATGGGTCAACAAATAAAAGAAAATATTCTTCTAGTGGAAAATAAAAAAGCCCAAAGAAAACTGTTTTTATTTTGCAGATCATTTCTGCATTGCCTGAAACTAGTGGTTTTCATACTAGACTTTGGAGATATCAATTCTGACCAAATTATTTGACATATTCAGAGAAAACAAATGTGAAACTCTTTTTGAGATTCCTTAGACAAATATAATGAAATAAATGACCATAGCAGTTCTCTAGAGTGGTCAACGATAGCACCAAGAAAAACTGCTAGAGAAATCTTATCTTAAATGAACAAGTACTAGAGGAAGAATGAATATGTAGAATATTTGGTGAACACTAGAATAATATACTATATATAAATATTGATAAAACAATTCTATATTATGTGTTTCTTTAAAAGCATTTAGAAATATTTGTCAATGAATCAAAAACTTGATTCTCTTTGATTGAATCCAGGTGTATGTTCATGGGTCCGAGCATTAATTTAGAGTATACAGTCTAATTCCAGGATTTAAAATCTTGGTGTGCCCATTTGAAGACATTTCTTCAGTTTTCTTGGTATGGTACCATAATATCTAGATAAGAATGCTCCAGAAATATTGCTGCCAGAGGAATGTTTAATTGCTCCCAGACTGTAAGTTTGCTGAGGGCCGGGGCGTTGATCTTCCTTTGTTGCTGTGTCCTCAGGAACAATGTGTGGCTTCTAGTGGGTGCCTAACATGAAGACAAAAGACTTGCCACATAGAGGCAGGGATGTGGAACTGTGCCAAAAACAAACAGAAAACCTGCTTTTTGTGTGTGTGTGTGTGTGTGTCATTTCAGTGAGGAAAAGACTCTGTGAAGAAAATAAATGCAGTAATTATAATCATCATGGTGGAGAAGAAAAAGCACCACTAAGCTACTGAGAAAGACACAACAGAGAGAATGCCGGCACGGAACTCTCATGTTTGTTAACTGTTTCTGTTAAATACCAACAGTGGACATTTAGCAGAGAACTTTGGAGGGAAGAAAAGCCTTCAACAGAGAGAAAAAAAAAAAAAAAAAAAAAAAATGCAACACGACATGACTTTTCTTTGAATAAGTCTATTAACGAACAAAAATTATTATGTGATGAATCCTAAAGGACCTGAAGCAAGAATAAACTCTTCAGTACAGAAAATATCAGGGGTTAGCAGACCAGGAACATTTGCACAGTGCAGCTAGGACCATAAAATCATGATTGTCTTAATCACAATAAACAATAGTAACACCAGCTATGTGGGGATGATTACATGGAAATACTTATCAGAATTCTTCTGTTAAACTATTAATTATATTCATTTATATTTAGGCCTAATGTAAAATAAATTGTATATAGCATTTCTAAAATTTGGCTTTAGTTATCAAGAAAACATCTTGTAAACATCATACCTCTATAGTTTTGAAAATGTGCATGAAGGAAAAATGGTGATAGAATTTATTTTAACAATATAGCAGAGTTTCCCATGTCCAGCATGAATAAGAACTGGTAAGCCTTTACTGAATTCTGTCTAAATAAAAATAAATTCTGGCTAGGTGAATAATTTATTATACTTCTATTACCCAACCTTTAACTCATCATGCTACTGTGATTAAATACAAATGAAGCATAACAATTGATATATCATTTCATATAATTTCAATTCAAATATTATAGAATCATGCTATTGCCTAATATTTAAAAAAATTCTATATTTTACACTGACACACAGTAATTACAAATATTTATGCAATACAAGGTGATGTTTAGATACATGTATATATTGTATAATCCTCAAGTTGGAGTAATTAACATACCACCTCAAACATTTGTCATTTCTTTGTAGTGGGAACATTCAAATCCTTTCTCATCGCTATTTTGAGATACACAATACCTATTACCCATTTTTAAAAAAAAAAAAATGGTTTAAAGGCTTCCACTATGTAGAAGATGTAAATGTAAACTCATTTGCAAAGGCATTAACCTCAATATACAAACCATCCTGATAAAGCCTTTGTAGGCTACAATGTTATTGGAAAATTAATACAGCCAGGATCCTAGTGCTGACAAAGAAATTTTACATGCGAGTATTTGTCTTCTGTTTCTTATATGCTTATCTGTCTCCCCAAATCAAGAATTGATGAATATCTATGTGAGAATGCTAATTAGTTCACCAGTAGAAACAGGAAGGAATTGCAGGTAATGATATCACAAAACAGCTTCAAGCCTTCTGTAAGTATGTCTACATATATTTATTTGCTAGTTTGCAAACATTACTGAAAATATTTTGGACTAATGAATGAAAGCCCTGTTTCCACAATCACCTAAGGATAAAAGTGAAAATTTGGATGTTTTGGGAATTTAATGGTTTCTAGTAAATCTTTTATAGTTGCAAGGCCCTTTAAATTTAATTAGTAAATATTTCTGTATGAGCTGAAGCTGTATCATTTTAACAGCTTTTAAAAACCCACTGAGTTTTCTTTCTAAATCTCTAAAATGCAGAAGTAATTTGTTTTTTAGACAACCTCCTGGGCCACATCTTTAATGAAGGAACAATCATCCCACCTGTTATCCATGCGTTCTATAATTATATTGTAGACCAACATTTAAAAAAATTGCAGTGCCTATGTGAGAATGGAATCATAGAAAATGGGATAAAAGCAGACCCCAGAATGAGAATGAAATCCAAATCAATGGGGGAGAATTGGATATGCAAGTGAAAAATGGTAAATTTAGAACCTAACCCCATACCATCCTTTAAAAAATAAAAGCAAATGATTTATGGAATGGATATGAAAAACAAAACTTTAAGCAATTGGAAACAAGTATAAGAACAACTTTTTATTTTAGGCACCTAGGCTACCCAAAATCAAGGTATGGAAAACATAGGGAGAGGGAAATTCACAGCTGACTCTGGTTAACGATTGCAGTAGCTCAAGAAAGTGATGGAGAAATGCTTCCTGGATGGAGAGCATTGAGTGGATTGAAGAAATAAAGCAGCCAGTCTCCACATGACAGGTATTAGTGGGCCTGACTTTTGTCTAATGAACTGAAGTAATATTCACAAGAAACCTATACATTTTTTCAAAAGAATTATATTTGCATATAACCAGTATCTAACTTCCTTGTACTAGGAAAGTGGCGGTAGAAATGAAGAGAAATGGGGAGATGTGTGAGTTTGTTTAGAAGTAGAGAAAGTATGGTAATAAATTAGATAGGAGAAGTGAGGAAAAGACCACAGATGAATCTTAATTTTCTGGCTTACGAACTCAAGTTATTGTTCATTTTTCTATTTTTACTTATTTTGGCATTTTAAAATTTAACTGTACAGATAAAACATACTTGAGTACCTTATTTCATTGATACTAACATACTGTTGGGTAATTCCTAAAATTGTATTCAGGATATCTGTTTATACATTTACAAATGAATGTAAGCTATTCTTTTAAAATTAAATGTGAGTTGTCCTTAGAGAAATCTGCTATCAGGGTTTTGTTTATCTCGGGATGAATCAAGTATTTTTTAAGTTTAGAAGACCTTAATAATATTGGAATTGCCTGTTCTTCAGCTGTTTGTTTCCATCCATTTTGAAGCCGAAGTCTTCCTTTTTTGGAGAAAGGAAGGGCTCTGTATTTTGACTAACTTTTGTATTTTTTCTGTGGTTATTAGTCTATATAGCTTTACTACTTTGTGAAACAATTTTGGCAGTGGATGTTTTTACAGAAAAAAATTTCCTACCCNCATTTACAAATGAATGTAAGCTATTCTTTTAAAATTAAATGTGAGTTGTCCTTAGAGAAATCTGCTATCAGGGTTTTGTTTATCTCGGGATGAATCAAGTATTTTTTAAGTTTAGAAGACCTTAATAATATTGGAATTGCCTGTTCTTCAGCTGTTTGTTTCCATCCATTTTGAAGCCGAAGTCTTCCTTTTTTGGAGAAAGGAAGGGCTCTGTATTTTGACTAACTTTTGTATTTTTTCTGTGGTTATTAGTCTATATAGCTTTACTACTTTGTGAAACAATTTTGGCAGTGGATGTTTTTACAGAAAAAAATTTCCTACCCTATAATTTCATGCATTACTATATTTTAAGTTTTAGATTATATTTCATATTTTTTAACACCCAAGTTTTCATCACAGTTGCTGTTATGTCATTCCTTTCTCCTATTCTTGTGATCAGACTTGGCAAATACTTGACTGTTTTTTTTCCAGGAACCAACTTTCAGCTGTCCACATGTTTTGTGTTTCATCCATTTCCTCCTTTTGTCTGTATTAAGTCCTCGAACATTTTAGGATATTATTTTACTATATTTTTAGACTCTTGAATTGTAGTCAGCTCTCATTTCTTTTAAATATTTATTGTGTTCTAATAGAGGCATTAATTGCAATAATTTTTTAGTTATTTTGAAATATTGTACTGGTTTTAATTATGCCCCAGTTTTTATTCATTTACAGAGAATGACAATTTTAATTTTGATTTCCTATTTAATGAAGATGCTTAAAGATGACTGGCATTTATTTGATTTCAAATAAAGATAAAGAATCCTTAGGCAGGTAAGACAAGACAATGTGGGAAAGAAAAGGCATTTGGGCTTAGTATCTATTTCTGTTGCATTTGGGAGCAAGAGAGTAGCCAAAGGTAATTCGTACTTTGAAAAATTATTTAGCTTTACTTGGTGGCCTAATACATGGTTTGTCCTTGTGAATGTTCCATGAGTATTTGAAATAATGATTTCTTTTGTCAATTGATGATAGCATATGAGATTTTGTTATTCAAATCTTTTAAAATTTTGGTTATTAGTTTTCTTTCTATATATCTGAGGAAGATGTCATAAATCCTGTTAGTAGTATTAGATTAATCACATTTCCTTTATTTATAAAAGGTTTTACTTTTTGTGTGTCCACCTGTGCTGAATATATAAAGGTTCATAATTTTCTGTTTACATTAATATTGTCCTCTTATCTTTATGAAATACTAAAGATTTTCCTCTGATCTTTAAGTTGTAAAATATGCTGTTTTACCATTACAAAATATACTTTACACTGTTTTGACTTTAATATTTTGACTTTAAATTTCATATAATCTAATATTAATATTTCCACTATTGCCTTTCTTTATCTTCTTTCCCTCCCTCCCTCCATTCCTTCCTTCTTTTCTATTTTCTTTTTTCTCTTTTCTGTTCTGTTCTCTTCTCTTTTTTCTTTTCTTTACTTTCTTGCATTCTCTAAGTGTATGATCTATTCTTGCTCATTTCTTCTAGCCGGGCTTCCTCAAATATCTTTTTAGGAGTGATTCTTATAAAAAGAATACAGCTGTATTTTGCTTTTAAAATATTTATTCTTTAATAGAATATCAATTCAATCTTGTTATAACACTTTTTATTTCAGTTCTGCTAATGTTTCCTATTCATTGTACTTTCTTATGTTTCTTGTGCCATTTCTTATTTAGCTAATTATTCAAGAGTTTAAAAAATATTGTACATCACAATAGAATACCCATGCTATTTGGATATTCTACTATATATTTTTGTGTTGCTAATATTTGAATATCCTGACTGAATACTTTCTCTCAGTATAAGAGTCTTTCTTCTCACTCTCCTTCACGTTACATATGCAGAGCAAAGAATGCTAGTTTTTTAATCTGAAAGATTTAAAAGGTTGATATAAAATAACTCTGAAAGCTCATTAGTCCAGTTAGACTATATTTATCTGGTAGCTTTTATAACCAAGGAGCTGTTTCATTACTGTGGGCACAGCAGTAATGACCATCTTTCTGACTTCCTGGAGCTCATATTACATCTCTGGTGGGAGGGAGCTTGTATTCTAGTTGGTTAAGAAACAAATATATATATTTAAAATGATATTAATCATGTAAGTACAACGAACAAAAGTAAAGGCAGAGAGGAGGATATAATTTTCTACAGAATTTGATTGTAAGTGGGACAGTCAGGAAAGTCATTACTGCTGAGCTGATATTTGGGTAAGAATAATTCATTCAAAATGATTGAAAATGTATGAGTAAATGGATTAGACAAATTAAAACCCTAAGATATATCAATAAACTTAGTTATAGCCCTAGTGTTAAAACAGCTGCATCCTTAGAAGTCTTCTGAGCATTTGGTGTCTACTTCCTTACAAATAAACTAGAAGAGCTTCTCACATTCATTGTACGTGGCGGATGTTATTCACCCACGCCCATTTGTGCGGAATGAACTGATTTATAATAGGAAATTGAGGTATCATAAATTCCACATTTCTGCTTTGTGTATGAAGATGAATATGAGAATATGCTTTGGCACATCAACAAAAAAAGGTAGGGCTGAAATTATATAAGACAGTGCTCTGTGAGGGAAATAACAAAACCCACATTGAATAAACAAAATCAGAAAACACATTCCCTGTTAAATAAAACAAGTGAACTGTTTTCTGCTTCTTGATTGGCTGTGTATCAGTCAAGAGGGTCAGAAATCAGTGACTCTTGTGGCAGATGCAGACTTGATGGTGTGTGAAGTAACAAAGGACACGTTCAACTTAGAATACGGACCATGAGGAGACTTGAGTGCCTTCCCTTTCTTCAGTAAATGAAACACAGCGTACTGCAAGCCTCATTTTGAGAAGGACATTCACTTTGAACTGGCTTTCATATTGAAATGCAAGTCTTTGAAAGTTTGTGTTGGAATGTTTATATCAGGAGTGGTACAGGATATCAGGAGTGGTATAGGTTAAGATGCTATAACAAAGACATCAGCCAAAACAGTGAATTAGGCAAAAAATGAAAGTTGTTTGTTTTTTTTAATATAACAGTTTAAGTAGATCCGGCTTTGTAGAAAACTCCACCTCTTTCATACCCTCCTATTTATGAGCTTATTGTGGATACCTCAAGTCTTTCCATTTCCCAGGGGAAAGAGAGAGACCAATGGAGTTCAGGTCCTTCTGTTTAAGAGCCAACAGCTGCACCTGGAACACAAGACTTTTGCTCACATCCTGTTGCCCAACATTTAATCATACAGCAACCCTGAGTTCCTGGAGTGGTTGAAAATTGCTGTCTTTATATGGTCAGCTATGTGCCTATCTACAGATTATTTATTTTAATTGTTCACTTATTACCAAAAAAGTAATATTATTAATATAATTAAAGACTACTTTGAAGAAAAGAATTATCTATAATTCTATTATAAGTATCTAACCTTTTCACTGGCCCATGTCTGTCATATTCTTTACTACATCATTTGTGTGTATTTTATGTTGCTAAAATAGTTACCATTTCTCCCAGCTGTATTATCCAGGAAAGCTCTCGCATGTGAGCAAAAGGACCTCGAGATTGTTCATTTAGGCATTTTGTGTAGTAAAGGAAAAAGAAAACAGAGACATCAATTGGAGAATAGTTATTAGAATAAGTGATTTTGTTTTATGTAGCGTAAATAAATTTTATATATGTATACAAATGCACAGATATACATGTATATACATATACATAACTAATTATAATTTATACTTATATAAAGAGGAATCTTTTAAAATATAATTTAATGGGTGTTTTGAATCTCAGAAATATCTTGTAGAATAGTAGAATTTGCATACATTTAAAAATTTTAAATTGAATACTATAACAAAGTGTAATGGTATAGACTCACTAGAGCAATAGTCTCTGCAGAGTGAAGATGGGAGAAGATATTGGGAATGTTAATTCAAAAGGAGATTGGTTTACTGCATAATGATTTACTTTTTCTAAAAATTCTAAAAGCGAGATGATAAAATGTTAATCCTATGTTGTGGAATTTGGATGGTTGCCTCAATAGTTTTTTCATATTTCATAGATTTCAAACTGCTTTTATCAAGTTGAAATACAAAGCAAGAAATTCTGTTTAAATACATCATTATTTTGAACCCCTATCCACCTAAAAACAAATTAGTAACTATTGGTTATGATTGATTTATCACGGGAGTTCTGGATGAAAAGTCAGTGAAAGGTGACTGAGATTTCTTACATGAGTTTCCTTGAAGAATAGCAGTGTTATTTATGGGAATAAAAAATATTTAGACAAGTCAAATTATATATATGACAAATTGTTGAACTGATTAAATATGAAGTCATTAGAAATCCAGGTGTCAAATTAGATTATGTCAAACTTAGGGAAGCTATTTTAAAACTACACACACATATTTCAAATTATATCTGTCGTTTATAAGCATGTATGTTTTATATAAATATATGCTTTTAAATCATAGATATATAGTTTGCCTATATATTAAAACATGCATAGTTTTAGAACTCACATGTGCATAGTATTTGAGATAAGTTATTTATGTTTTTCTTTCAAAATCTAATTTGTGAAATCTAGGTTTCTGAAAATAGAAATATTGGAAACTAAAGTACTTATAAACTAATCCTTATAGAAAATTTTAGAATTTAATTTTTTTAATAGAGTTCCCTTTAACCCTTCTTATTTTGATATCGAGCTTCATGAAAACATCATGCTGGAGAATCAGTGACCAGAAAATTATCTCTACGAAGCATAGCAATATATTAAGATGTTATACAATGTTTTCTTTATCATTTTTCCTACTGAGCTTTGATTTTCATGTAATTTTCTTCAATAGGCTGAAAGAGTTTCAACTTAAGACTCTTAAATAATTTATTTTTCACAAAATATAGAATATAATACTGAAGTGATTCAAATTATTTATATGGTAGAATTTAATTATTTACATTTTAGCCTAGTAGAGTATATGTCTCCGTATATCATTGTGTAAAACTTCATAAAGGTTTTTATGTGGTGTTTCATTATTTATATTTTAGCCTTCTGCTGTCATTGTTTGCATAAAATGTAAATATTGGCAATAAAACACATAGAACTTCATTGATACTAATTTTTGAAGATATTTATTAAGTACTCGAGACAAATCCAGGATTGGATTTTCTAATAATTTTATTTAAAAAAGCTATTCATGTTTGTAGGCTATTGTTGAACAATGTGAATAGTTTGTTATGTTCTCTAGAAGAAAGGTAAAGGAACAAAAACTGTGACTGAAACTTTAATTCGTGTATTATGAGCACACACTTATAAAATCTATTTTCACTTAATTTTAAAAAGCAATCACATTTCTTGTATGAATGCTGATTCGTTTTACTTTTCTCGAATTTCTAAACTAAATTAATAAATTTAAAAAATTAAAACCCTTAATATGGTACATAGGAAATTTCCATTATTTTGAAACTTCTTAAAACGACAATCTTCAACACTAATATTTTAAATGAAAAAGACTTAAATGTAAGACCTAAAACCATAAAAATCCTAGAAGAAAACCTGGGCAATACCATTCAGAACATAGACATGGGCAAAGACTTCATTTCTAAAATACCAAAAGCAATGGCAACAAAAGCCAAAATTGACAAATGGGATCTAATTAAACTAAAGAGTTTCTGCACAGCAAAAGAAACTATCATCAGAGTGAACAGGCAACCTACAGAATGGGAGAAAAAATTTGCAATCTTTCCATCTGACAAAGGGCTAATATCCAGAATCTACAAACAACAAATTTACAAGAAAAAAACAACACCATCAAAAATTGGGAAAAGGATATGAATAGACGCTTCTCAAAAGAAGACATTTATTCAGCCAACAAACCTATGAAATAACGCTCATCATCACTGGTCGTTAGAGAAATGCAAAGCAAAACAACAATGAGATACCATCTCATGCCAGTTAGGATGGGGATCATCAAAAAGTCAGGTAACAACAGATGCTGGAGAGGATGTGGAGAAATAGGAATGCTTTTACACTGTTGGTGGGAGTGTAAACTAGTTCAACCATTGTGGAAGGCAGTGTGGTGATTCCTCAAGGATTTAGAACTAGAAATACCATTTGACCTAGCAATCCCATTACTGGGTATATACCCAAAGGATTATAAATCATTCTACTATAAAGACACATTCACATGTATGTTTATTGCAGCACTATTCACAATCGCAAAGACTTGGAACCAACCCAAATGCCCATCAATGATAGACTGGATAAAGATAATATGGCACATATACACCATGGAATACTATGCAGCCATAAAAAAGAATAAGTTCATGTCCTTTGCAGGGACATGGATGAAGCTGGAAACCATCATTCTCATCTAACATAGGAACAGAAAACCAAACACTGCTTGTTCTCATAAGTGGGGGTTGAACAATGTGAACACATGGACACAGGGAGGGGAACGTCATACACCAGGGCCTGTCAGGGAGTGGGGGGCTAGGGGAGGGATAGCATTATGATAAATACCTAATATAGGTGACTAGATGTAAAGTTCTACTTTACATTGTCGGAAACACACATTTAATATAAGTGAATTGTAGTTTTTAGAGGATAGAATAAAATATAAATTTCTGCTTTTGATTGTGATGTTGAAGGTACTAGACACTTTTTCCAATAGGCAGGGAAAGAAAGATTAATTACAAAATCTAACTTTTTAAAAAGACATAAGGAATCATCCTAGATCAATGGAGATCGGATATGACTGTTTTACTCTCGGGCATACTGTATCAGTCTTGCTGTAGTCTTAAGGAATCTGCTAAAGAAAGCAATTATTATAGCTTTTGACTGTCATGTGGGATGGTGTGGCTTACTGGACTCCATGGGAGCCCAAGAAGGACAGCCAATTTTTTCGTAAAATATTAATATTTGCTGAGTAATGGATTTGATGGGAGTCTGGAGACCTGGGTTGAAAAAGAAGATGGAATTTTATCCATTTCCAAAGTATTTGAAGCCACAGTCTGTCTTGAAATAAACCCACAGTTTTTTTTTTTTTTTTTTTTTTTTTTTTTTTTTT
>NW_016804163.1:1345776-1362299 GCF_001698545.2 Rhinopithecus bieti
TTTTTTTTTTTAATTTCAATAGGTTTTGGGAGAATCAGTGGTGTTTGGTTACATGAACAGGTTTTTTAGTGGTGATTTCTGAGATTTTGGTGCACCCATCACCTGAACAGTGTACACTGTACCCAATGTGTGTAGTCTTTTATCCCTCACCCCCTCCCACACTTTCCCCAGAGTCCCTAAAGTCCACTGTATCATTCTTATGACTTTGTGTCCTCATAACTTAGCTCTAATTTGTGAGTGGATATTTGATTTTTCCATTCCTGAGTTACTTCACTTAGAATAATGGTCTTCAATTCCATCCAGATTGGTGCAAATGCTATTATTTCATGGTTATTCTGACAAAGATAATTTCTTATCAGAGCTACTGTTTTCTGCTGAATATTTTACTCATTAGTTTTTACATTCCAGGAAAATGCGCTAATGTCCAACTCTAAAGCTGCTTTATAATTTTAAATACAGTTTTACTTCAACCTCCTACAACATGTTGAAATTCATAGCAGGTTTAACTCCTGGACTGCAGTATTGAAGACAATGGACCAAAAGAAGGGACTTGAGAATTGAAGGGATATTTTATTACCAATTTATTTTATTATTGACTATTCTGAAACAAGGTCTTATCTTTCAACTGTGTACTAAGTAGATAGAACAAATATACAGTGTTATGGGGTATGGCTTGCAAAAAGATAAGCTGAAGCTCTGATCTCTGATACATGTAAATGTGATCCCATTTAGACATAGGGTCTTTGTAGATGTACTCAAGATTAGATGAGGTCATACTGAATTACATAGGCTCTAATCCAATATGACTGCTGCCCTCTTAAGAAGAAAAGACACAGAGGGAAGACAGCCAGTGAAAACAGAATTTGCAGTGAACACCTGAAGTTACCGGAAGATTAAAGGGGCAGGCAAAGACCTTCCCCCTAAGAGGTTTCAGAAGGAGCATAATCTTGACATCTTGATTTTGGACTTTTAGGATCCAGAATTTTGAAAGAATAAATGTCCATTGTTATAAGCCACTGAGTTTATTGAACTTTGTTACAGGAAACCTAAGAAAATAATATACACAGAAAATACCAAAATATAGTACTTGATGGCTTAGATGCATGAGGGGATGACCTTGGATGTGAGGGCTCACAGTTACCTTCACTAGTATGCTCCTAAAATCTGCATCTTTACTCTGATGTGCTCAGATTCATTGCAGATACTTCTGTGCCAAAAGGTTGCTCATGCTATTCTAATTTTTTTCACTCCAGTTCTTATTTGGTAACGCCTAATTACCTGTCAGGATATAAATTGCTTATCACCTCTTTCTACTAATCTGTAGGTTGGAAGTCAAAGGGGCAGATTTACAGGCAAAATTCCACCCACTTGAATATTGCATTATTTCCATACAGAAATTCTTATTCACAGAGAGGCAAGGAGCAAGGAAACTAAAGATCACACAACTGTATGAACTCAGAACTAGATTCTATATATATTTCTCCTTTTGCTGTTTTCAGATAAAGATAGCATGGACTTTTCAATAGATGGTCATCATGGTGGATAACTGCGGACACTTTCGCGGTGGGTTAGTAGCTGACTGCTTTGTGGTAGAATTATAGCATAAGAAATTGAAAAGGGCTGCAGAGGTTATGCAGTGTCTTTCAAACTGAATTGCAATGTCCTTTACAGATCATGGACACTTATTCAGCCAATTTGTCATCTCTCTGTGTGATGATCTCTCTGTATACACTACAAGTAATCACCAGGGACCACCTTCTAGCTGCATTGAAAACTATTTTACTCTTTACCACAAACTAGGTCGGGTAAGCTATTTAGTAAAAGTGGCAGAAAATGAGTAACACCACTTCTAGAATTTAAAAGCAGATGGATTAGAAGTGGAAAGGATAACCCCACATACCTGTAACTATCTTTTATTAGGCTTCTGCATTTCTACAACTCTAACTGTAAGCCTATATGATCTTACGGAGAATTTTCTAAATTAATCTATTTTGCTACATTCTTACCTCCCAATGTCCCATACAAGGCACATGAATGTCCCTTCATACACACATCCCCCTGACAAGATATGCACAAGTATAAATTTAATATTTTGTAAAAGACGAAAATCACATTATAGGTACCATTAATACATAAAAATAAGATATCTACTTCTACATTAACTGGGAAAGATTGAGTAAGAGAGGATAGAGGATGGTAAGGAGAGGGAGTGGAGTGGGGAGGAAAGGGTGATCTACATAAACCTGTAAATGCAATGTGTCATTCTTCACTCTGGCTTCTCTTTAGAATCATCTCAAAAGGTTTTTTTTGTTTGGTTTGAAGACTTTTTTTTTTTTTTTTTTTTTTTTTTTTTTTAATACAGAAGTTTAGATTCACAGCAAAACTGAAGTACAGAGGAAGGTACAGAGATTTCCTGTATATCCTCCACCTTCACAAATGCACAGCCTCTCCACTATCAGTGTCCTTCACCAGGGTGGCACAGTTCCTGCATTTGGTGAAGCTACATTGACACATCATAATCACCTTAGATTTCACTCTTGGTGGTGTATATTCTACGGATTTGGACAAATGTATAATAACATGTATCCTCTATTATAGTATCATAGAGAGTAGTCTCATTGCCCTTAAAATCCTCTGTGCTCCACCTACGCGTCTCTATCCCTAATCCCAAGCCTTGGCAACCACTGATTCTTTTCCTGTTTTCATAATTTTGCCTTTTCCAGAATGTCATATAGTTGATTTTATACAATATGTAATCTTTTCACTTTGGCTTCTTTCAATTAGTAATACACATTTTAAATATCCTCCATGTCTTTTTGTAGCTTGTTAAGTCACTTCTCTTCAATGCTGAATAATATTCCATTGTCTGGATGTAACATAACTTATCCATTCATCTACTGAAGGACATCTTGGTTGCTTTAAGTTTTGGCCATTATAAAGAAAGCTGTTATAAACATCCATGCACAGGTTCTTGTGTGGGCACACATTTTCAACTCTTTTTGGGTAAATAGAAATAAGTGAGATTGTTGGATCACATGATGTGGTGGTTAATATTAGGTGTCAACTCAATTAAATGACAGGATGCCTAAATGGCTGGTGAAACATTGTTTCTGGGTGTGCCTGTGAGAGTGTTTTCAGAACATCACCTTATATTTTGACTTGCAATGCTGGAAGCGTTATAAAACTTGATGAGGCAGGCCTGGGAGAAGTTGGAAAAGTTACTGATCTTTGATTAGTACTACTTAATCCAGGAGTATACCTGCTGAAAAAACAAATAAAAAAACCTCTCTTTAACACTTGTTGCACTTGCACTTCTTTCTGTGGTAATGTCTTCCTTCTCTAGTGAATATCAACATAGAGCCTGGAATCATATAAAAAAGTGAAAAATGTGTTGTTTATGATAAAAGGTATAAAGGGAAACACAATAAAGACAAATTCTGAGTCCCTCAAAAGATAAAAGCAGCAAAGAGATTAAAAAAAGACTCAGAAATTTTCTTTGAGACATGAGGCAATGTGAAATTTTTACAAAACATACCATTTTAAACACATACACAGCACCTGATCTACAAATATTCACACTCCTCACTCAATTTAGCTTTCATTATAAATCCATTATAAGGAGGGAGCAGGACTGGCTGCAACAATTTTTAGGAAACAGTACAAAATTCAGGACCCTTGTTCAAAAACCCTGAAGGATTTCAAGATGGCAACAGCATAGCATTAAACTCAAGTGGGACCCTAAGTGCAGGACCCTCTGTGACTGACTGAACAGGCTGCACACCCACGAAGCGGGAACAGTGGGAGGAAGTGAGGGTAAATATAACTGTTCCTATTTCACATAAGGATCAGAAGTGATGAAAGTTTGAAGACTTGAGTCTGATTTATATGTAGTGTAATTCACTGCCATAGCACAAGCTCCTTGAGCAGTTATTTCAATGGTTGACTAAATCATTACTTTTTGAATAAATGACTTATTGGTGATTCTAGAGTGGAGCTTAGGATATACTTTCCAATAGTTATACTCTTCCATAATACACTTATTTGATGTATAGATTTTATAATTCTCTGAGGACATACAATCTTAAAATATGAGAAAGGAAAAGATTTAGCGAGTGTATTGGAATATTGCCGCTTATGATTTGGCAAAGAGAGGTAGAAACCATAGTGACAAATCAGTATTCTTAAATAAACAATAAATCATAGATAAAATCTGGCCTCATTGGTAAAACCAGCTAATTGAGATTTTTATTTTGTTTTGTTTTGCTTTAAGGTGAACCTGCCAAATGTAAGATTAATTAGTAGGCTATACAATGATTACAGTCTCTCTTCTAAAGAGGTTTTAGGAGTAGCTGAGCCAGAGAAATTTGCACACACTAAGTAAATGTAAGAACCTCTTGAAGAATGGTGAGAAGCAGCTCTGACTTGAGGGATAGAAGCCATTCGTGTGGTGATGGTGATGGTATGATGCGGGCTGTATTGAGAAGACACAGAAACAGAATTGCAAGAAGGGCAGCTGTCGGAGGCATTGGAATTGTTATCCACACAGAGTGGACCCCTGAAACTGCCTTTAGGGTTACACATGAGGCCAGTAATCCCATTCATGGGATATTCTATAACCCATGCCCCTTATTGTGGAAAAACTGAATCATATCTGGGGGGAAAAATAAAAGAAAAAAAATCCAGGGCTTCCTTTTTTTGGTCACCATATGAAACATAGGACTATATTTCTCTTTTAAAAAGCCTGGTTTATTGTCTGCCTACTTAGAACAGAAAAAGAAGTAGAAATGAAAGAGATCATCAATTAACCTTTTAATGGCCACTTGAAGTCTGAGACATTATAAAACATTAAACGTGCAGTATTATAAAGAGCATTATGTCTAAATAGAATTATCAAGAGATGAGAAAATTTATAGTAGAATATTACTTATATGTATAATTTTTAACATCTTAAATTACATGATTTAGCACTGGGTCAACTATCATAATTTGCAAGTAGGAATGACTAAAAAATATTTCATGATATCTGAGACAACTGTATTGTCATATGAAATTATATACCACATCTATGGATAATGTCATAGATATGCTAATAGTATTGTACCACTGAAACAATTTTAAACTTTTATTTGTGTTTTCAACTTTTAAAATTCAATTACCATAAAATCCATCAAAACATTATTTGCATTTTGGTTTTTTTGTTTGTGTTTTATCTTTTTTTTTTTTTTGAAAGGGAGTCTGGCTCTGTTGCCCAGGCTGGAGTGCAATGGCACGATCTTGGCTCACTGCAAGCTCCGCCTCCCAGCTTCACGCCATTCTCCTGCCTCAGCCTCCCAAGTAGCTGGGACTACAGGTGCCCAGCACCATGCCCGGCTAATTTCTTGTATTTTTAGTAGAGACAGGGGTTTCACCGTGTTAGCCAGGATGGTCTCGATCTCCTGACCTCGTGGTCCGCCTGCCTGGGCCTCCCAAAGTGCTGGGATTACAGGCGTGAGCCACTGCGCCCCGCCATTTGCATTCTTAATCATCACCACTTCTATTTGACTATGATTGTATATTTTCTTAACCTCATTCCCTAAAAACAATTAAAATAAAAACATATGTAACATATCCTTAAAATTTGCACATATCATAAGTTTGAAGCTTAAAGAATTTTCATTGAGTAAAGATACTCATAAACAAAGCAAGGGAATAAAAAATGATATTAGTAAAGCCTTTTAAGCCTTTCTCTCTGCCCCTTTCTGGTCATCAACCCCTCAATAGCAGATACCTGACTTTAAGTGTCATAGATAATTTTGACTATTTTTTAATTTATCTAAATGGAATGTTACAGTATATACTCTGGCCTTTTTTGTTTTGTTTTGTTTTTGTTTACTTAAGACTATTGTTATAAGGCAATGCTCTATGTTGGCATAGTTCTATATTCTGTAGTCTTATCACAGTATGAAATTTCACTGTATATTATTTATCAATTAACTTTTTCCCATGACGGACATTTGAATTATATGTCACTCTTGGTAGATTTCTTTTCATTTGGCTTTATGAGTCAATTTTCAGAATCATAAGAAATGAATATTTTGAGCTTTAGAAAATGACTAAATAATTTTAACAACCTGTATTAGTCCATTCTCACACTGCTCATAAAGACATACATGAGATTGGGTAATTTATAAAGGAAAGAGGTTTAATTAACTCACAGATTAGCATTGCAGGGAATGCCTCAGGAAACTCACAATCACGGCACAAGGAGAAGCAGACAAGTTCTTCTCCACACGATGGCAACAAGGAAAAATGCAGTGCGAAGTGGGGGTCAGGAGAAGCCCCTTATAAAACCATCACATCTCCTGAGAACTTATAAACACAATGTTTATAAGGAATGACAGCAAATACAATATTTGATATCAAGCTGTTAAAAATGTGTATATTGGGCTAAATCTAGAAAATAATGAACATATGAAAATTTGTTTGAAAAGTACGTAAGTTCTATCGAATTGGATGCTTTTAAAATGTTTTGTTCCTAACATTAAAAATAATACTCTACAAAATGTCTACCAAAATGGTGCCATGTGGAGTTCCCCAGACCAGAAGAATATAGAAGACAGGAGAATATACACAAAATATAAACTGAACCAGGAGGTGCACATCCAACTATATCAATAGTAATGTTAGATGGGAATTGATTTAACAATCAGATCAAAGGCAGAGTTTGTTAGTATAGATAACATCGAACGATATCTGACTATATGCTGTCTATAGGAGATATGCTTTATATTCAAAGATAAAAATAAAACTTAAAACCAAATTAATATATTCTCGATTCTTATGTAGATTAAGCTGATTTAGGGTTACTAGAGTCTCCAGCATCTAATATGGAGTGCAGTGTCACTTAGGGCCTCAATTTTGTTTTCTGACAGTTTTTCTTAAGCAATACCTGTAAACCAATTAAAAAATCATGTATACAAGAAGATAAGGGAACAAGAATGCACCCTAGAGAAACGATAAAGATAAATAGAAAATAAAAATGTGACAATAGAAAATGAGACACAAACTTTAAAGTAACTACACTGAATTATTCAGTAAATAGAGAAGATGGGGAATTTAGGCAGAGAACTAGGAAGGTTTTTTAAAGTACCAAGTAGAAATTCTGCCACACCGTAATATAGTAACCAAACGTTCAAGACACAGTAATGAATCTAAATAGAAAACAATTGTAAATAGAAAATTAGTGAACTAGAAGATAGTTCCGAGAATCTGTCTACACTCCACCACAAAGAGCCAAAAGAAAAAGTAATATAGAAAATAATTTGAAGCCCAGGAGATGTGATGGAAAGGTTTAATATGAATGCAAATAGAGTCCCAGAAATAGAGAAGAAAGAGTAGATTTGAAACAGTATTTGAAAACATAATGGTGGAGAATTTCCAGAGACTGTTGAAATACAAAATGAAGCTAAATATTAACTAAATAATAAATATAAAGTAAACCAAAACTGGATGAAATATTTACACCTTCTAACATATAATAAAATATTGAAATCATCCATAGAAAAATAAATTTTACCTTCATAAGAGCAATACTGGGTTTAAGAGCTATTTTCAGAATGAAACCAGAAAACTGGAAAATAATTTCCAATAAAAGTAGTTTTATAATAAAGGTGAACTGAAGGCAGTTTGAGGGAAAATAGAAAGTTTGCCATCAGTATTTTTATATTAGGGAAATACTGAAAAGAATATTTTGGACATACAGAAAATTATACCATATGGAATCTAAGAGGCACAGAGGGAATGAAGAACATTCATTCAATGAATTCGTACGCCAAATTACTGTTGACTGGAGAAAACGTTACAGTAATACGCAGCCATATAATTGAAAGGAAGATGATGGATATAAATTGTTCTAATATAATCGTATCATCCTTAAAGTGGTGAAATAACAAATCCTTTGCATATATTCATTTAGTCCAAAATGCATATAGTAATCATTTAGTAATTACTAAAAATAGGAAAGGATTTATAATTAAAAAATAGGAGAGGATAGATAGTAGAAAGGGGAAATGTAAAACAAATTGAATCATTCAAAAGTATTTAGAAATTGTTTATATACTAGGTCATACTTAAAATACTACATTTAAAACTTACAAAAATATAGCTAAAAGTATAATTAAAGGGATATTTACAGACTTTCATGCTTTTATTAAGAAAAAAATCTGCAAGTGAATAAAATCATCTATCATGAAACATTTGAAAATATGACAAATTAATATAGAAATATTATGAAGAAATACATAAGAGCAGAAATTATTGAAACATAAGACAATATAACATACCTAGTTCTATTGGAAGAATGACTACTCCTCGACCCACAATTTAAAAAATATTTTATTCTCTAAATCTAGTTTTTGTTAATTTCTTTGGTTTTGTCACCTTAACAACTGGAAACTAACATGATTTTGCAAAAATCGATGAGATTCTGTGGTTTTAAAAAATTTAATACAGATGAGACAGAGCATGTGTGTGTATAATTACACAAATCATGTATGTTTTACATGAGCATAGAAAGAAATGTAAAAGACATGGACAAAACGAACTTTTAATATACCCTTCTGTTACTTGGCTTTGAAAAGATGATGNTTGGTTTTGTCACCTTAACAACTGGAAACTAACATGATTTTGCAAAAATCGATGAGATTCTGTGGTTTTAAAAAATTTAATACAGATGAGACAGAGCATGTGTGTGTATAATTACACAAATCATGTATGTTTTACATGAGCATAGAAAGAAATGTAAAAAGACATGGACAAAACGAACTTTTTAATATACCCTTCTGTTACTTGGCTTTGAAAAGATGATGTTCCCATTTTTGAATTTTAAAAGAAAACTCCAATAAAATGTGTGTATGTTAAAAAAATTAATACAGATTTTGTACGTCTACCTGGAAAATAGATCAGTAATTAAATATTATTACTTAAAATGTTGAGAGGAGCACCACTGAGAGCTAAAACATGGTTTAAATTTTCAACAAGTATTTCCATATCTAATCTTAAGACAAAGAAATATTTCTCAACTTATTTTTACTATCTACAAGGAAAATGAAGTGACCTTGACAAATCACCATGTGCTGTTTTTTTATGCAATATTATTTATTAAGAATTGTTATTACTGGTAGAGATATATTCAAATATATTTTGGATTCTTAATTTCTCAAATTTCCTTGAATTGGGTGCAAAATGCCAGATGAAGTTCATATAATAAGTCGCTATTAATTAGATAAGAAAATTCCTGCTGAGCAGCTTATTGTAGGCAAAATAAATGGTTTTCATTAACTCGTCATTAACCCAGCTACATTATGAAGGTCAAAATTTGTCCATGGCATACAACACCTTACCTGTGGTTTCAGTAGATAAATTTATCAGTATAAGTAGTCTCCTGATAATATGAACAATGACAAAGGCAGAATCACAGTAGGTGAATAAACAACAACGGAATTCCAAATGAAAGGGAGTTACATGTTATATACACTCAGGAGAAAATAAACTTTTATTGACCACTCACTGTGTTTCTTATATTATCACTTACATTATCTTTTAAAATTTTCTTCCCAACAGTAAAATATGATTTTCCAAGTTAAAGAAATTAGAAGGAAAATCATAATTAGTAAAGAAAATAGATGCAAAGATTGGTATATGAGTACTTAAATAATAGACTGACCAATCAATACATGAGTGAAAAAATGTGTATATTAACGAATAAGTATACAAGTATACATTTTCATAAGCAATTTGAACGTTAATTCTGTATATAAAATTTTATATAGTGAAAGTTATGGTGACAGGACAAAGTAGGATAATAGAAGGAAAGAGTTAATGCAATTACATTGTAGCTAATATGACAAAAGTAAATATTTGACTACTGTTTTTAGGATTTAAGTAAAAATGCTGACTATAAATATCCTTTAGGTCTATTTGCTTGTTAGGACTATTGGAAACATGCATATCTACTAGTTTGAAGTAGGATTTTTTTATGAAGTTCAATAAAAAGTTTTTTAAGTTCAAAACTTTCATTTTTTGTTTAGGGGATACAAGTTCAGATTTCCTACATGCATATATGGTGTAGTTGTGAAGCCTGGGCTTTCAATGTACCCATTACTTGAATATTGAACGTTGTACCCAATAGGTAGTTTTTCAACCCTCACCCTTTCCCACCTTCCCACCTTTTGGAGTCTCCAGTGTCTATTATTGGAGACTACACTCTGTCTGTCCACATGTACCCATTGTTTACTTGTCTCTCAGAAGTGAGAACATGCAGTTGAAACTATTACTTTCATTTTTCTTTAAAGTTGTCATTTTGGGGGAAGAACTGAGAATGGAGGAAGAGAAGGAGAGCTTATTTTCTGTAGGGTGAAGATGAATGGGTGGTATGTTCACTGACAAGGAAAGACTTTAATTCTGGCACTATGTGTGAGCTCTCTGGGTCTGGGTTTCTGTTGCCTATGCCTGCAGATGGTGTAACAGCCATAAACACAGTGAGCGGAACAGCAAATCAGTCAGTTTTTGGAACAGTCATCTTCTGGGCTCATGGTAATGAAGTTATTTAGCATCAGCAGGGTCAACTTGGCAGAGTATTAATGGCTGGACATACTAGCACACAGCAGTGGAGACCGGGATAGAAGGAAGGCAGCTCTTCCTCCATGAGAAGGAGTGAGACTACAGAGAGGCAAATAAAGACCTATGTTGGGCATACAATTTTAGAGGATGTTCTTCAAGTAAAAATAAGATAAGCAAATAAATTATAAAATTATTACTGATTTGTTTCCATTAAATATGGGAAGCTAAAATTATGATACATTTTATTTGTAGAACCGCTACTCTCTGTATGTGTTAATCACCACACAATGAGGGTTATTCACATATCGCATCAATATTTACTCTTTCAACTTTTCAATTTTCAATATTTCAGTGCATTTTCAACTTTTAAAACTTTTAAAACATCTTCAATGTTCTGAAAAAAAAAAAAACAGCCATTTAAAATACGGCGTAGTGCAACAGCTTGAGGAGCTTCACACACACTCTGGAAAATGGCCGAAAATTCTTTTAAAAGCTAACCATTTAGAGTCTCTGGAAATGTCCATAAAGGCCCACAGCAAATTAAGATTATTTGCACAAGAAAATCTGCTAAAACTCAGTAATAAATGGAAAAATCTGTAGTATTTGAACCAAAATCTGTGTTCTGTCTTTTCTCACAGGTCAGTGAAATGGAAACTTCCCTCTAATTTAGTAAAACCAAGAACTCAGTGGGAGTGCCATCATCCCAGGATGAGTAAGACACCTGTGTTTCTCTTTGTACTTCAGCTCCCTGTTGCTCAGGCTAAGCTGCTGGTGATTGTGGATCAGAGGGGCAGGCTCCCTTTTTCAGCTCAAACCCTTTGTGAGATAGAGGCTCAATCTTGGGCATATTACTGTTGAGAACACTCTGGCCTACAATCTTTTTGTACTGGCCTGTGGGATGGGTATTCTGTGCTGAGATAATCAAACCTGAGGCTGCTGCTTCCCCATCCACTGTCTCTAGCTCCTAAAGTAAAAATGTCACTCAGAGAGAAGCAGGTCGATGCTCCACATCACCAGAGCCATGGTTCAGAGATTTTGCCCAGGAGGAAAGCAAGCTTCAGAACACATTCAAAAGGTATGACCTCATTTGCAAGTGTTTACGAAAGTTCACGCCTAAGGGTATTCTTAATTATGGGAGTTATGAGGGAAAGGCAAGTGAAAGTAGATTGATAGATTCTTTGCAGATAGATACCAAACTGTATGTAGGGCAACAGGTTTGCCAGAGGAAAACAGAGTAAGAGACAGCTAGAAAGACCCCTCATGTAGTGAAGACAAATTTCAAATGCCAACCTTAGAAACTATCTCTTCAAAATAGACTGGATTTGATTGGATTAGTTTGTAACCTATGGCATGGTTGAAATCAATAGACCTATCAGCTGGGATTGGTGAATCATAACAGGTGGGTGTTGTCAGAAACACAGTCAAAGAAAGCTCTATCAAAACAACTGTAATCCTAAGTGACCGGGGGCATAACCAAGGCTGCCCCCTCAACCCCAAGGAGCAACATGAGAAGCTTCACTCTACGGAAAGTGGAAGAGGGGCATAGGTTTTACTAAAATAATTCAACCATTTATTAAAACAGTAATAAAGCAAATAACAGTAAAAAGCCCTGGATGTGAGGTAGCCAGTACCTAGAATTGCTACAATGCGACGTCTAAATCAAGCATTTTCCAACAACAGCAACAACAAATAAGAGACATGAAAAGAAACAGAAAATTATGGCCTATACACTGAGGGGAAAAAAGCAGGCAAGAGAAATTGCCTTGGAGAACAACCAGATGTCAGATTTAACAAATAAAGAGTTCAAAGTAGTAATTATAAATATATTCAAAGACATAAAGGGATCTATAACTAAAGAAATAAAGGAATGTATGATAATGTCACATCCAATAGAAAGAACCAAATGGAATTTCTGGCATTGGAAAGTGTAACGCCTGCAATAAAAACTTACTGGAAGATTTAAAAGTAGATTTCACCTGGCAGAATAAAGAATAAGCAAATCTGAACATAGGTAGATAGACATTATGCAAGATAAAGAACAGAAAAAAAAAAGAGCAATGAAAAATTAACACCATCTTAGAAAAACATGCAGCTCCATTTAGTGCGCCTACATTAATGGGAATAGTAGAAGAAAAAGAGAAAGAAGCAGAAAGAAAAATGAAATAATGGCTGGAAACTTCCCAAACTATTGTAAAACAATCTACAAATTAGGAATCTCAACAAATTACTAGGAGAATAAATGCAAAAATCAAAAAATAGACATAGTAAAGCTGAAAGTCAAAGAGAAAATATTCAAAGTAGCAAGAGAAAAATAACACACCACTTACAAAGAACCACACATGATTAGCAGCTGACTTCTCATCAGAAATAATGAAGGCCAGAAGAGTGTGGAATAACATTCTATGCACTCAAAGGAATAAAAAACCTAGCAACCAACAATTCTATATCCAGCAAACTCTCTTTCAAAAATGAAAGTGAAATTAGACATCCCCATATAAAGAAAAAATTGAATTTGTTTCCAGATTTTCTTTACAAGGAGCTCTAAAGGACACTGTCAAGAAAATGAAAACTCACAGGAGAGAACATATTTGCAAATCATACATCTGATAAGAGACACATATAAAGGATATATAAAGAAATCTTACCAGTGAAGAATACAAAACAAAATGAAAACAAAACAAACAAACCCAATGGCTCAGGATATGAAAAGAGATTTCTCCAAAGAAGCTATATAAATGCCCATTAAGCACTTTAAATGATGCTTAACATTATTAGTCATCAGGAAAATACAAAACTAAAACCAAAATGTAATACCATTTTCCATTTACTAGGATAATTATAATAATTTTTTAAGGTATTGACAGCTGTTGGCAAGGATGTGAAGAAATTAAAACAGGCATACACTGCTGGTGGGAATATAAAATTATATCACTTTATAAAAGTTTGTATTTTCTCCATCGGTTAAATGGAGTTTCCATGTGACCCAGCAATTAATTCAACACTAAGTAAACCTAAGAGAAATGAAAACATCTGTCCACAGAAACAAACAAAATTTACATTAATATTTACAGCAGCAGTATTTATAATAGTCAAAAGGTAGAACCAACCCAAATGCCTATCACATGATGAACGGATAAACAAAATATGGTATACCTGTACAATGGAATATTTCTTGGCTTAGAAAGGAACAAAGTGCTGATTCATGCTACAATAAGTATTTATTTTGAAAATATAGTGCTAACTGAAAGACACTCACCACAAATGATTGTATATTATATAATCCCATTTATATAAAAGGTCTGTAGTAGGCATATCTAGAGAGACAGCAAGCAGGTGCATGGTTGCTTTGGAATGTGAGAAACAGGGATTAGAGGATGCTAGCTGAAGGGTGTGAGGTATGAGGTTTCTTTGGAACATATTTTAAAATTGAGGGGATGGCCACACATCTGCAAATTGAACTGTATACTTTAAATGGGTGAATTACATGATATGTGAATTATATCTCAAAAAGCTGTTATAAAAAATTTTTTAAAAGGTATGTAAAATTGCAATAGGAATATATGTTTTCCTTTTGCCCCAAGCTCCAATATGGCTCAGCCTGGCACTGTGAATGATCTTTGCTTTATATATGTTTGTAATATTTGTTTATTAATGATTTTTGTATTAATTTTAATATATTTTTAAAATGTGGTAGTAACATCTTATTTACATAGATTACTGAGCTTTGGGCTCATTCTTAAATTCTAATACTGAAGCAAATACTTCGGTTGCTTTTCCATAGTTCCAGGCCTTTCTCTGAGGCGGAAGGAGTTGTCTTAGTCAGCTGAGGCTATCATAACCAAATACCATAGACCGGGTAACTTCAACAACAGGAATTTGTTTCTCACAGTTTGCGTGAGGGCTCCAACGCCAGTGAGCTCGCTGATTCAGGTCCCCGGTGAGGGCCCTGTTCCTGGCTTAGAGATGCCTGCCTTCTTGCTATATCCTCCCATGGCAGAAAGTGGTGGGGGTAGGAGGGCAGAGAGAGAGAGAGAGAGAGAATGACCTAGTGTCGTCCCTTCTTATAAGAGCGACAATGACATTATTAGGACCTCACAATCATGAACCTCCCAAAGTTTTGTCTCCAAATACCATCCCATGGGGAATGCATGAATTTTCATTACATGACATGAAATTTGGAGGAACACAAACATTCAGTTCCTAGCAGGAGCTATCAGCAGAAGAGAGAGCCTGCAATTACCTTAGAGTCACAATCTGAAAAGCAGCACAGCATCCAGAAGAAATTCTAGGAACACAGGTGATGCAGTGTTCTAGGAACCTCTGAAATTACTCAGGGATATTTAAGGGAGCTAATTTTTAAAAAGTATGTGTTTGTTGGAACTTGTAAAATCAACTTAAAAATCATTTACTTTTATTCTATAATTACAAATTGGTGAGCCTGAGTTCATATGGCTGATTAAGAGATGTTATGTGGGATTTGACAGAACTTTATGAGAAAAATAAAATAAAACGGTGAGCAAAATGCTTTGCAGTCTTCACCTAAGGAGAAGCGATTCTTGCTTGCTGGTTAGCAATCAGATTTTCTTTTGATTGCAGAACTTAGTAACATAAGAATAGGAAAACTAGAAGAAGCAAGAAAGGCTAAAATAATCTGCATAATAAAGAGTTTCCCCTAGATTTCCAGTAATAGTGGAATAATACCTCATAAAGGACTAACTCTTTTGCAGATAACAACTATATATTTAAGTTGATGCAAAAGTAATTGCAGTGTTCGCCATTAAAAGTAACGGTGAACACCACAATTATGTTTGCACCAAACTAATACTCTGAATAAAATGAAATGCAAACACACACACACACCCCAACTATCAAAGGCAACGGAGAGGGAGCAAAGTTGGGCAGAAACTGGAGAAGGGTCCACAATTGGAAAATGCGACACTGAGATCTTTTACAATTATTATGGTTTTCCACTTGAGTGCAGGCCCAGGGCAGCACTGCAAAGGACTGAAATCTGATCGAAACCAATCATTTTGCAGGCTGAGAAATACAAAGGACAGGGTTTGTCATGAACACAGCAGCTTAGAATATTCTAGAAATCATTTTGCTGGCTGAGAAATACAAAGGACAGGGTTTGTCATGAGCAAAACAGCTTAGAATATTCTGGAAAGCAGCCACTAAGTGGGTGCTCCAATTCTGTACAGAAAATCTGCCCAATTCTCTGGCTGACCCTTGAACTGCACATGTGCTTATTAGAATGAGGCCAAAGAAAGTGTGGAGAGACTTCAGGTGCTACTTTCTGAAGGCCTAGAAATTAAAAATTGTGTTGCAGCAAGTTAACTTCCAGCTAAAATGTAAGCACTACTTGGATAAGCCTTTCCTTCAGAATAAAATAACTTTATTCAGAGTTTCTATAATGTGTCATTCACAATGTTCACAATAGAATTCAAAATCACTAATCATAAGAGCACCAGAGGCTGGGTAATTTATAAAGAAAATATATTTTATAGTTCTGGAGGCTGGGCATTCCAGTGTTGAGGGGCCATGTCTGGTTGGCCCCTGGTGAGGGCCTTGTGCTGTGTTATAACATGGCAGAGGGCATCACAGGATAGGAGGGGGACACTGAGAGCCAAAATGGCTTTTATAATGAACCACTCACGTGATAACTAACCCACTCCCATGATAACCCATTAGTCCATTAATCTATGAAATGTGTTAATCCATTTGTGAGAGCAGAGCCATAATGACCCAATCATCTCTTAAAGGCCTGATCTCTAAATACTGTTACACTGGAGATTAAGTTTTAGCGTGAGTTTCAGAGGGCACAAACATTCATAAAATAGCCATAGCTAAATAATAAACCTGGACATTCAGGTATGCTCAAAATGGCAAATATGTGATTATATATATATATATAATATGCATAT
>NW_016804163.1:1362703-1397800 GCF_001698545.2 Rhinopithecus bieti
TATATATATATATATATATATATATAAATTACATCTATAAAATCTTTTTAAGCCTCTTAGTTTATTTAGCCTATATAGACAGTTTAAAGAAAAATGATGGCATTGTATTGTGGGGCTTTGGCACATGCAGATGTATCATATATGAGAACCATAGCATAAAGACATAAATAGAACGACATGGTTGCAAAGTTCTTGCATCTCTTAGAAAGTGATACAACGTTAACTCTACATAGAATGTGAAAAGTTAAGGATACGTATTGTAATCCCTAGATGAGCACTAATTAATGTGCAAATCTGGATACTTTAATTTTATTTTTAAAGATATCTAGGAAAGGGATTGACTTAGTAAATTGAAATGCAGTGCTGAAGTACCAGATGTGTCAGCACAGTTAAAATATGGATAATAACTTGAAACTTTGGCTAGGTTTGTTGCCTAATCAAAACAATCTGTGCTACTAAATAATAAACAACATTATAAAATAATTTTATTTTATTTTAGATTCCTGGAGTATATAAACAGTTTTGTTACATGGATATACTACATGATGCTGAATGGTCCTATAATCTAGGTAGTGAGAGTAGTATCTGATGGGTAATTTTTCAACCCTCCCCTCTCTCCTCTCTTATCCTTCTATTGGTCATCAGAGTCTGTTGTTTCCATCTTCATGTCTATTTGTACCCAATGAATAGCTCCCACTTAAAAGTGAGAACATGAGGTATTTGAATTTCTGTTCCTGTTCATTTGCTTAGGGTAATAATCTTCAGCTGCAGCCACATTTCTGCAAAGGGCATGATTTCATGTATTTTTATGGCTGCATAGTATTCCATGGTGTACATATACCACATTTGATTCATCCAGTCCACCCTTAGTGGGCACCTAGTTTAATTCCATTCCTTTGCTGCTCTTGTGAATAGTGCAGCGATGACTCTACAAGTGCATGTGTCCTTTGGTATAACGATCTATTTTCCTTTGGGTATATACCTAGTAATGGGATTGCTAGGTCAAATGGTAGTTCTGTTTTAAGTTCTTTGAGAAAATGCCAAACTGCTTTCCACAGTGGCTGAACTAGTGTAAATTCCAAACAAAAGTGTATAACTGTTCCCTTTTCTCTGCAGCCTCACCAACATCTGTTATTGTTTTCTTTTTAATAATAGCCATTCTTATTGGTGTGAGATGGTATCTCATTGTGGTTTTGATTTGCATTTTCTCTGATCATTAGAGATGTTGAACATTTTTTCATATGTCTGCTGGTCACCTGTATGTCTGCTCTTGAGAGGTGCCTGTTCATGTCTTTTGCCCACTTTTTAATGGGGTTATATGTTTCTTGCTTGTTAAATTCCTTAGAGATTCTGAATATTAGACATTTGTCAGATGCATAGTTTGAAAATATTTTCCCCCATTCTGTGCATTGTCTATTTACTTTGTGATAGGTTTTTTTTTTTTTTCCCTGTGCAAAAGCTCTTTAGTTTAATTAGGTCCCACTTGTTAATTTTTGTTTTTGTTATACTTACTTTTGAGGACTTAGTCATAAATTCTTTGCCAGGGTTGATCTCCAGAATAGTATTTCCTAGGTTATATTCTAACATTCTTATAGTTTTAGGTCTTAGATTTAAATAGTTAATCCATCATTTGTAAAGTTTTGTATATGGTGTAAGGTAGGGATCCAGTTTCATTCTTCTGCATATGGCTAACCAGTTATCCCAGCATCATTCAGTGACTAGAGAGTCTTTCCCCATTGCTTGCTTTTGTCAACTTCATTGCAGATCAGATGGTTGTAGATGTGTGGCTTTTTTTCCAGGTTTTCTATTATGTTCTATTGGCCTATTTTTGTATGTGTCTGTTTCTGTAACAGTACCATGTTGTTTGTGTGCACACACACAAATATATATGCAGAGAGAGAGGGACAGAAATTTTAAAGGAATTTTCTCATTGAGCAAGCTGACCAACATACTGGAAATTCAGGAAAGGGTTGATGTTACAATCCTGAGTCCTAAATCCACAGGCTGAAATCTTGGGCAGGGTTTCTATGCTATAGTCTTGAGGCAGAATTGCTTCTTGCTCAGGAAACTTCAGTTTTTACCTCTTACATTTTTTAACTGATTGAATGAGGCTCACCCACATTTTGGAGGGTAGTTTGCTTTGCTCAAAGTCTACTCATTTACATGCTAATTGTGTCTAAAAAATACCTTCTCAGCAACATCTAGACTGTGTTTGACCAAACGGCCTAGTCATGTTGACACATAAAATTAACCATCTCAAATCCTTGTCTTTTTTTTAATTGTTATGCTCAAATATAAGCTATATGTGACAATGGAATGGGCAAATAAATAACTGTTATGAACACTATTCTGGCATTCTTTACTAGCATGATATTTATTACAGAAAAATACATAAAACATAATTTGGTAACAGTGATACTGTTATTATGTATTCAATGTCTTCAGGATTTTAATCATCAAAAACATTTAATTTTCAAATCGGTTATTTATATCTTACACTTTTAAATGTTATAGCTCAAAACATCATTTATTGAAGATATTAGGCATAATTTAGACAGGTCTAACTCTCGCATGTCAAACCTACTCACATATTCAAGTAAAGGATCCAAACAATTTTTGGTAGATGGAACCTGAATCTTAGAAAAGACTGTTTCTGTTTTCTCCTCTTTGTATTATTATTTTTTAATCTTTTACCCATGTACGGTAAGCACAGTAAAGCAACTGCTTGCAAAAGTCATGTCAGAAAGAAGCATTAGGAGCACTGCAATACTAAAAACGGCAACAAAATTCTCATCAGTTAGATTGCAGGTTGGGTCCATTACACTTCAACAAACCTAACTCGATTTTATTCATTTATGAGTCAAGAGGAAAGGATATATTTAAAGAAGAAATAGCCTTCACTGCAGTCACAGAATGGAACAATTTATAATTTACCTAAAAAAGTTATAATCTTTCTACTAGTAGGTTTTTAGGAATTCACTATTCATATATTTATTTGTTAATGGCACAGAAGAGACTATACTACGAAGGTCAAAGTTATGTACCTCTTTTTCTTTGTCATAAGACTTAGAAGCTTTAGAAGCAGAAAGTGATAAGTTTATAACCCAGAAATTTCAGAATTAGAAAAAAAACTTACCCCTTGAGCAACATGGTGAAATCTCATCTCTACCAAAAAAAAAAAAAAAAAAAAAAAAAAAAAAACAAAATCAGCCATGCATAGTAGTATGTGCCTGTAGTTCCAGCTACTAGAGAAGCTGACTGGGGAGGATCTCTTGGGCCCAGGAGGTCAAGGCTGCATGAGCCATGGCTGTGCGTTAGCACTTCAGCCTGGGTGACAGAGTGAGAATATGTCTCGAAAAACAAAACAAAACAAAAAACATAAAAGAGAAAAGAAAAAAACATAGCCTTGAAGAAAATAGGCTTAGCCTGTTTTAAGCTGCACAAATAACTTCAACCAGCATTGTTTTTAGTAGCAAAAATGTAGAGACAATCCAAACATTCATCGATGGAAGAATAGATAAATATGTTTGGTATGGTCAAACAATGGATTAAACAAAAGAAAGACAAAGAAAAGTGCACTTATCTAAATCAGTTAACTTCAAATATACAATTTTAAGTGAATACCAACATGTTGCAAAAATTGGGCAGTGCCTGTTTGCTAGTTCCTATATGAGTACCAGTAACAATATATATTTTTTATGAAAGCACGTTTGTAACATATGTATAAAATCCCAAATGGAGAGAAACATATTCATTCAGCATCTGAGGCAAAAGATAGAAGACATAAGATGGAAATGAAAATAATTGGGTGGGAATTTCTGCAGTACATCTGCAAAGCTTTTCTGTTTTTCTTTTCTTTCTTCTTTTGTTTGTTTTGTTTTGTTTTCTTGAGACGGAGTCTCATTCTGCCACCCAGGCTGGAGTGCAGTGACACGATCTTGGCAAACTTTTCCTAATAGATGGAAAATATATCATTATATGGCTGTCTGCTGTATTAGTTTCTACGTGTTTTTATCTGTGCAATCACAATTAAAAAAAAAGATGATATTAAGACATTATCATAACAGAAACAGATTTAGAGCTATTACTTAGGGATATTTATGTCCAATTGTACCTTCTACAAAGTAAAGCAGCAACAAGCAGTTCTATTTTATTTTAAATCAGCTCTGCCTTCTCCCATCTTTGAAAAAACTATATTTGTTATCTATCGAAATTCCTTATGCTTTCTAAAAGATCTATGAATGGTACAGAGTCAATAAAATTCTTTGAAAATCTTAAAATCAAACCAATATACCTTTAGACACAGGCTGAGTATGTTACACTGAATAATAGTGACAAATTAGTGATCAATGCATGTCTAATGCTACATTCAAATGCATGCTAATACTTAATCCAAGGCATATCATTATCTTAAAATCAAATAATCATGTGCATATTCAGAGGCAGGGTTATGTTATTCTCTTAAATAGTACTATTTCAAGAATTATAAAAAACATGCTTCTAATCTAGCGGAAAAAAACATAAGGATCTATGGAAAATTTTTCTAATAAAGGAGAGCTCTCTGATTTATTGTGTATGACTATAATAGTGTGCAATTCTATAAACTGGAAAAAAAAAACTACAGCGATGAAACTGATACAGCCTATCTGCTTGCCTATGTAGAGTTGGCCTATAGAGAGAGAGAATTGAAGTCTTATTTCCCCTGCAAACATATACTTTAAAATAAGATTGCTTAATAGCTGCCTGCTGCTTTTATCAGAAAGGCAGTTAGAAATCATACAAGCTCCACTTTATATTTCATCTCCCATGCTACATTTAATAATATAATCTCAAATAAGGCCACATGGTGAGGCATAGTTTTGCTGCTCAAAATATAAAAAAAAATTGCCATTTTCAGAAGAAGGTATTAAAGACATGCAAGGAGAAATTATTCACATATTCCCAAACCTGGCTTTATGTATAATTTTCATCACTCTCATAGAGTAATCAAAGCTCAAGTTTTCATCAAAAAGGTGAAAACATTGGAAAAAAAGGCATTTTCTCTGCAGTCAAGGTAAATCAATTAGAAATGCAATCAAAGAACTATTTTACTAATATAAATTAATTTAATCGTAACAATTTACTTGCATTTTTGTCTAAACAAAATAATTTATCCGATTAGAGTAATATGTGTTACTCTGGTTTTGCATTGCTATAAAGAAATGCCTGAGACTGAGTAATTTATAAAAAGAAGAGGTTTAATTTGCTCATGGTTCTGCAGGCTGTACAGGAAGCATAGCAGCTTTAGCAGCTTTTGCCCCCTGGGAAGGCCTCAGGAAACTTACGATCATGGCAGAAGGCAAAGAGGAAACAGCAAGCCTTACACTGCCAAAGCAGGAGGAAGAAAGTGAGAGTGGGGAGGTGCCACAGGCTCAGATCTGGTGAGAACTCTAGCATGAGAACAGCAATAGAAAGAGCATGGTCTTTACAAGGAATAATATCTGAATTTGAATTTTAACTCTTTTACTCACTAAATATAGCTGTGGACCAGTGTGTTTATACTCTTAAAGCAATTAGAATAGTGACTAACAGAAAAAGTTTAAATAATTTTAGCTATTAGGATTACTTTTAAAATTTATTCATATCTATTTTAGGTACATCCTTTAAAGTAATTTCATTGTAATGGTCAGTAATGAAGTAACAATGGATTCATTATAATACTGAAAGTTTACTTAAACAATAAATCCATATTTAGACATACATAAAAGTGGCAATAAAAGTTTATTTAGCTGCAAGAACATTGAGATGCACAGTGAGCCAGGAAGTGTACCATATGCCATGTTACACCTGGATGCTGTGTGGTGGCACCTTAATCACTCTTCTAATGTCATTATAGTTCCTGAATATCGGAAGACATATGGTATTTTGCCTCCTTAGTGGTGCATTTTCATCCTAGCTTGGTTGACAGTTATTTACTATTAATCTTCTGCCAGCTGTAAATATGATGTTCAATATAAAACTTGTCTCTACAGAAGAACTTCCTCTTGGGTGTTTTACATGCTCTCCCTTTATTGGCATCAACTCGTGTCAAGAATTCCATTATCTGTGCTTTTCATCTCCTCCTAAGCAATTCTTAACAAAAATAACCATCCGCTCTTTGCTATGAATGCAATATAAAAATTTTTAAAAATAAGACTAGTTTCTTAACTAAAGGATAATATCCATGCTACATTACAATTTATAAAGTCCTCTCTCCAGTCTATTGATTCCAAGATGTAAAACTCTAAAAGAAGTTCTTACGCAGAACTAACCTGAACAAATATCTTTTCACAACGCATGAATTCACGGGGCTCAAAAAACATCATCATTTTATTTGGAAAAGAGTTCTAAGAAGGTTCTAGCCAATATCAGAATCTGCCTGAGCCTCAATCTTCACCTCATTTGATATCAGGGTGTGTGGAGAAAAGGAATGAAGTGAGCATGCTATGTTTTGTTATGTGGGCTCAGGATTAACAAGTGACACTGCCTCTTTCTTAATCTACTACATGGAAAAAAAAAAGAAAAGAAAAGAATAAGAAACCTGCCACTTCTAACATATAGTTTGGAAGTCCAGTGACAATGGGATTGAGAGTGAAGATGTAAAAAATCAGAAATGGTTCTAAGAAGAGTTCCCAGGAACTGGAACCACTGGAAATTACTGTCGCACATCGCGTCTCCCCTGCACACTGCTTCTTTCCTGTACGCCACTTCTCCCCTGCACGCTGCTTCTCCCCTGCACGCTGCTTCTCCCCTGCACGCTGCTTCTCCCCTGCACGCTGCTTCTCCCCTGCACGCTGCTTCTCCCCTACCTGCACAGAGCCTGGTAAGAGGTGGTTATCTAGTAAAAGAGGAAAAGGGAAACCCTAACTCAGAAGAGAGATGGAAACTGTGGAAATTTATGGCCACTTTCACAGCTGTGGGAAGCATGTACAAGAAAGATGCTGAGAAAATTAGAGGAAGGCCCACAAGGTGACTTAGATGTCTAAATGTCTAAATTACAAGGTGGTGTGGCTACAGCGAGAACACATTACCCATTGCTCAGGTATTGAAACAACAGGCTGGGTGCTCCCCATGACCTGCCTCCCACCCTCACCACCGCCACTGCCACCATGCAGCCCAGAGACCCAGGAACATAAGAGAGTGGCAGCACTCAACAGCTCCAGGAAAAAAAATAAAAGACACAGAAAACAGTCTAGATGTGTGCATGGAATTCACCCTAGGAGGGTTACATTGAGTCAAGATTAGCCTGATATGGAGGAGAATGGGATATCCTTTGCCACCACCAACAGTACAGCGTGGTGGACTTGTTTCTGATCCCTGAAGCAGGAGTTCTTAACTCTTGCTACTGATAAATTTTTGAAGCATGCTGGTTAAATACTAGCATCTCATTGATATAGAACTTTATTTCAGGCACACAGTGAATTAGACATATTTTTGTTTATTATCCACACGTAACGATTAACCACAACAGGTTTCTAGAGAATAAGGTGAATTCTGAGTGATATGTCACTGTTCTATAACTGACCATTGAAACCCAACTTATATATAAGACTGATAAGTTTGATCAGGTAAGATCATACACAAAAAACGAAGAAAGGGTTTATTTGGGGAGAGTTTCTGAGTAAAAATGTGCAAGAGAAACACTATTTAATAAGAAATAGCTATATGAGTTAGCTAATAAACCTTATCTCCACTTAATCCAATCTCGAAAACCATCTTTTTTGAGGAACATCTTCATTACCCACCTGTATCAGTCAGTGTACAGGCAGGAGATAGAAAACAGACAAGGAGTTTGAACAATTTGCTACAAACAACAAGGTGAGAATTGCTGCAGATGTTTTCCAGGCAGACAGAAGGTATACAAAGTTCAGATGGAAACGTATAAAGTGCTTTCAAAGTTAGCCACTTGGAGGGTAAGTTTTAGACAGTTGTGGCATATTGATAGAGCCTTACCTAACTGTCTAATCCTGTTCTAGTTACTGGGAAGTGGTGAGAAGAAAAAGATAAACCAAGACTATGCCCTTAAAAGCCTCATTCTAATAAATAAAGTCATGTCTGATGGTGGTATGTACTATAAAGAAAGGGGTGTAGGTAACAGGCTAGAAAGGAAGGTAGTCAGAGGACAGGTAAGTTGTAATGAGATTTGAAAAGGTCTTAAATCCAGAATAACAATGTTTGGATTTTAGTCAGTGCATGAAACAAAGAAATTAAAGATTTTTTAACATAGATAAATTAAAATATATATTTAGAAAGGCTAGCTATGTGTATGCCTACAGCAAGACCTGGGAGATGGTGTGAGGAAATGCTTGGCATCCAGAAACTGATTGTTTTGTAGTTTCAGCAAAAACAGATAAATCATGAATAATCTCCGTCATACAGTCTTGCTCACCAGACTGTAAACTCCTCAGAAGCAGAGAATATCTGTCTGTTGAGTAGTTACAATAATCACTGCCCTGGAATTAGCATTTAATAAGTATTTTTGAATAAATAACTAAATGTATCATATGAACATTGTGTGCATATGTCAACCTCTCAAAGAGTTGAGGGTTTTTTCATGAGTATTTTTTAAGACACTAGCCATTATATTAATATTCATATTATGAACATTCATATTATTAAAAAGAACAGATATATGACTAATGCATATAAAATGCACTATACTATTACTGCCTCAGAAAAAAGAAAAAAAGATAGCTCACAGAATTATTCTTCAATAAAATTTCTAATATTTTATTTATCTGTCTTCAAATAATTGAATCCAAAAATTCAGTTACCTAGAACTGCTACACATTTCAAGAATTTCAAGAATTATTATTTTCCAAGTGCGGAATATGCATTTCTATGAACTTAAAAGATCCGTACTGATAACTGATTAAGATTAATTTGTGTCTCCATTAATTGGGGACACTAAATATATTTTTCACCACCACCTTATTCTGTGAGAGCACATTCACTATAATAACTGACATTTCAAAAGAGAAAGACACACCTGTTAAAAATGCTGGGTGTTATCATTCAAATATGATTGTTGTTACCAAACAAAAACAACAACACTATTTTAATAGTGTTTAATAGTTGAAAGATATGAATTATATTTACCCCAAGGAAAACATGAGCCAGGATTTTGTGTGTATTGTTTCTATGCAGAGTTTCCAGTTGGCTCTTCTTGTAATTCCCTCCTTTCCTACATTCCCTGGGACACAGAACACAGGATAGTTAGTGCTCAGCGTTTGAGGTTTTGTTGGAGTTGAGCTCTGATTTCTTTAAATAAATTTTCATCCCAGCACCTGCAGTTGATTTGTACCAGTTAAAATATTTATGAAAATGCAAACTAAAGCTTTCATTAAGGTGTTTAGGATAGTATTTGATGACTCCACAAGATGTTTTAATTAAATACTATTAACTATGATGTGTATTGAATATAGCAAACATGAAGTGATGTCTAGTCTTTTAGAGAAAATACTGTGTAATTTACCCTGAAACTCAGCTCTAATCATTTGTAAAACTTTATTTCTATAAAACATACATAAATTCTAATAAAACTACTCAAAATTTTAAATTTAATGATTTTGGCCTACTGTTTGTCTACCTTTTCCAATTAAAATGAGTTTATATATTTAAATTATTAACAAAGTAAAGTTATTATTTTCCCAAGTATTTTCTTGGCCATTACATGCTAGTCATAAAAGGTATGTGCTCTGGAATAGCTCACAGCCTAGAAAAATAAACAAATTTACAAAAATGTAGGTACATGTCATTTGCATACATACATACACAATGATAATGCAAATGAAGAAGTGAGGGGGAGTTAAAGGACAGCTTTAGATAAATACAGTTTTGTGGGTCTAAAATGTTGAACATGTCTACTTTGGCATGTGGCATGTCAGAATAAACAAGCTTTCAGTTTAGAATTCATCTAAGTTACATGAGAGAGCCATTCAGTGTGTAATAGAGCACCCGGAACATTCTGAATGTGTATTTTTGTAATGAAACCAACAACTGCCACAACAAAAACCAGGTTGAACTCAGAGGTTGCCAGCTCGACTCAATTTGCATTTCATGGAGAATCCTGGGGATTGATTGGATTACCCTTTAAACAGGGGAATGCTTTCATAGACTACACCACAAAATATGCAGTAGCAATTTTGTAAAATGAACTCAAGAACCTGAGGGGTGTGAGGGGAAACATTCCTTGAAAAGCATCCTAAGTGTAAGCCATTTGACAAAGCGAGCAGTTGGATATATAACAATTCTAGAAAACTTAAATACTTTAAACCACAAAACTCTCTAATGAGTTAAATATGCTAATCTTTGGTGATCTGCCACTTCTACAAAATGATATTGGTGAGGAAAACGTATAAGGGCCAAGAGAGGAAATGACACTCAATCAACCTATGTTAAGTGAAACATAACTGTTTTACATTCTACATAAAGTAATCAAAACGTTCTCAACAAGAAGAACATTTTCATGGGTCAAATAATCCAATGATGTACATGACTGGAAGTTTTGCCTGAAATATAATTCTCATTCAAATAGTATTACACTCTCCATAAGAAAAGTGTTCTTATTTATTTGGGTTACTTCAGATCTTTTTAAGGTCATTTTAGGTCGTGGTCATTTAGTCTCTTAATCATATTTTTCCTCCTTATTTTCAGATTGCAAAAACCACAAAGAACTCTGAAGTTAACTACCAAAAGCACCTGTAAGAATTCCACAGAAGTGGAAAAAAGGAGGAGGCTGCATACAAAATTGGTCTGTAGAGCATCTGTGGAATAGTGTATGTGTTTCTTGGGGGGAATGCTTGTTAGCAATGAGGGGGTTATTGATGAAGAGAAAAAAAATGAACGTGCCTGAGAAAAGCAACATTGAATAACTAAAGTATACCTCAGGTTTAAGCTGAGTGTAAAGAAAAGAGAAAAAAAGAATAGGTAAGAAAAGAAAAAGAAGAGAGGGGAGGGGAAGGGAAGAGAGGAAAAGAAAACAATTCTTGGGATATTCATAATGAATTTTCATGCTTAGTTGTTTCTGACAACTTTTTTTGATCTTCCATGTGTAAAATACAGTTTATGTAAATGTTACTTTATTTTAAAAAATCTTAATTTCAATCTTACACCCCACTTTCATTTTCTCAAAGTAGAGCTGCAAAAACTGAATGTGTTATTTAAGATGTAAATAACTGAAGTTTTAAGAGTGTCTAAGGTGAAAGCAACACTTCTGTTGGCTTGGAACCCCTCTTACACTGTTTGTGTGATACAAAAGATGTTTCTATAAACATCTACTATGCAATACAATTTCTAATGGTAAAGTATGGGTGACTATGTTTTAACCATGGAAATAAAATGAACCTTTAGGTTATCCTAAAAAAAAATGTGTAAATGTAAGCAGTACTAAATGCTGTTAAATGGGATCCTCCGGGATGGTCGTGTCACAAAGGATTTTGTGCTGGTACAGAAGATAGATGACCCTTCAATTGGCTTACACTGAAATTGGCATTGTTTTCATTCCTCTTTCTCATTCAACATGTGGGTTTTTCTCATTGCCTTGTACTTATGATTCTAATAATTTAAAATCTCTGGGTTAGCTGCCATTTTTGCCACTGCATCTGTATGGTTCATTATTTTCCTAACTAACATGCCTGCTACATAATATTAGAGAGATAAATATTCACAAAGTTCATTCCATTGCAGGTGATTTATTAAATCAGCAGCTTTTGCAAGCACACAATATTTTTTAAAGTATAGATGTACTTATGAGATTTTAAGGCTAATTTTTCTTCTCATTTATTGAATTCAATTAAGTGTTATCTCCATTCATTTAGCAAAAAAATCTCGTGAATATCTACTTTTCACTTGGTGTAGAAAATAAAACAAGCATAGTATAGCATAGCCAGAAGATCAGCTTTATTACTCATAAAAGCTCTTTGAGAGATTGCGGTTCAGCGGGATGTCCAAAGGGCAGGCACTCAATACTCAAATGAGCCAGTCATCCACTGATGAGTGACAGAGGAGGTTCTACCACCACAGCAGAATGTCCACTTCCTATGCACATCTTGCTCCCTGGAGGACACGGAAGGCAGGCCCTGAGTGGAATGCGTTTAGTCTTTCTCAGGGGCCCCTGAACAAAGGAGTAAACTGACAGAAGGTTTTGTGATAATGGAGCTCCTGTCAGGACTGGGGCAAAGCATTGCCTCAACACTAGGTTTTAGGACTGCAAAGATGAGTGAGGAACTTTGCTTTCATGCAAGCAGCTCAAAGTGCCTGCAAGGAATGGAGCCAGAAAGAGAAGAAACTGCTTTTGCTGAGAAAGTGGGCTGGAATTGCCTGAGAAGATGATATTGTGGTTGTGTGGTTCTATTTTTAGTGATTCTATGTTTAGTCAGAAATGGTGAAGGAATCTGGCTAGGGAGAGAATATTTTAGGCAAGCAAATATTCTCCAGTAATTACAATACATGTTTAATCATCATACAGAGATACACGCCTTTATCTGTGTTATGATTTATGCCCTCTAATTTCTTCTGTCTGCATGGGTCACCCTGCAAAACACTGATCCTATTAAGAGTTTACATTTATTGAGTGATATGTACTAAGCATTTTACTTAGGTAATATAAATGATCTCTTTTATTCTTCCAACAACCGAAGGAAGCAGTTATTATTATTATTTGCATAGTATAGATGGAAGCACTGTTGTGTTGATGTAGGCTAATTAACTTGCATAATATTACAGAGATACTAAACGTCAGACATCAGAAAATGATCACATAGTGGCGACTCAAGTATAACAAGTGCTTAGGAGTATTTGTGGAAAACAAAGAATATGAGTTAGGAAAAATGGTGAAGGAATCTTCATAAAAGATTAACGTAAAAACCTTTTTTTATGAGAATAACATAAAACCTTTCAGAGAGCCTTGGACACCAATCGTGATTGGGTCTCTGTCTACCCTTCTAATTTGCCTCTCATAACCCAGCCTCACTGGCTTTCTTTCACTTATTCAAATGCTCCATGATCTTTCCTATTAAAGCCTGGAAAGAGTACCTTAAAAAAGAAAACATCTAAATTATTTATTATGTTTTATTTAATATTAGATATTATATTAGTAATGTAGTTAATTCTGAGAGTCATTTAAAATAAAAGTTATTTATTTTGTATAACATTGAAATTCATACCTTCACATTAAAATTCTGGCCCAATATATTTTCTGAACTTAAATTTCATCAAGTCTAGCTACGAACTACAAAGTTCTCTTCTGAAACGATGTCAGATTTATTGTTTATTACATTTTTAAAACAAACATGCTCCTACTTTAATTTGAATTAATTTGCAAAGAAATCTCTGGCATACTAGATCAATTTAGCCTCAGTATTGAACTAGATCACCTTTAATTCCAAAACTGTGATACATATCAGTCATATACTTAGTATACATATATATTCCAAAACTGTGATGTATATCAGTCATACTTAGTATTGAGATTCTGCTGTAAAAAGATACATTCTCATGGCTTACTCAGGAAAATCTTCGCATGAACAGATTTGGAATTAACATGAGCATTTACCTAACAATTAGACCAAACCAAGATTTATTTATTCATTTTTTTTCCTAACTCATATTCTTTGTTTTCCACATATACTCCTAAGCACTTGTTATACTTGAGTCGCCACACTACATTCTGGAATTAAAAACGATAAATGATGAGAATGGCATGAAAGTATTTCTACAGTAAGTGACAGAAGTTTAGAAAAAGAACTAGGAACATGAGAAATTAAATGAAAAAATGTAGATATAAACTGGTTTTTGAAGAAACAAAAGAGAAATAAAAGCAAAAGGAAAAAAGGCAGGTCTTTTAGGGTAAGACAATCTTCAGCTTTAGGGGTGCCAGTGATGAGGACAAACAATCTAATTTTATGAGAATAGAGAGGAAGACAGAATTATTCCCCAAGACCGCATGAGACATTAAAGGTTCAGGAAGACAAGATAGTGACATTTCCAAAGAATCCTAAAATCAAGAACATTTCTTAATAGAAGTAATGGAGACAGTGACCCTGGGCATCTCTTCTCCAACATGTAGAATCTTTTTGCCATTTGGAACCTCTTTTGAGTCCTTTCTTAAATTTTCTCAGAGAAGGAAAGCAATGGTTTTCCCTTCAAACAAGGAAGGGTGATTTTGTTTGTTTTTATTTTTTTTTCTTTGCTTGTGTGTGTTTGTTTATAGGGGAAGGAGGAGGGTGCAACAGAGAAGGTCAGCATTTCCTGAATCCCAGTCATAGAAAGACTTCCTGGACATTTTGGAACTATTTTTAAAAGAAATTCTCAGTCTGAGAACTGAGTTCCTAATGATCCTCTGCTTAGAAAATCACCCCCCTTCAATTCACCCTCATCAGAACGTATCAGCTCATCAGAACCGAAATCAGCTTTCTAAAACTCAAAACGTATCAAGCTATTCCCCAGCTCATAATCCTTCAACCCTTCTCTCCACATGACAAGATAAATTTCCTTCTTTAATATGGCAGGCAACACTAAAACAGTGAGGAGGCTTTGCCCTCCTTTATTCTGCTGTGTGCCCAATGTTGGGAGCAGGGCTGGAACATAGCTTGCTCTCCACTGGACACTTATCTCCCATGACCCAGCCCCTCCGCTGTGCTGCTTTCCACACCACTCCTCCTGCATTGCCGGGGTCACAGTGCCTCTCATCTCTCACCCGTGCTCTCCTCTCTTTTCCGAGAAGCTTCTTCCATTTTCCATCTCTGCACGCCCCTCACCTCCCCTCCAGCATTTTCACACCTTGCTGACCTTACCCATTTTCAAGACTCTACTAAAGGTTACTTACTCTGTGAAGTTTACCTTGATCTCCTATGTAGTACAATGTTTCCATAGCAATTTCTACACACTTTAATTATGGCACTTTTCTTACTGCCCTTAATATAGCTTTACATAGAATTCTGTCCCACAAGAGCCTTGGGGAGCCTTAAAAGCAGTAGTGAGTTATTCATCTTTGTATTCTCAACAAAAGCGTAATTCTTGGCATGAAACTTTTTTTTTTTTTTACATAAAAGCTTTTATAAATTGTTATTAAACACGACTGAAGAGCACTCTTTTCAAAACTGTCTTCTGTGATTGTTTCTGACTGCCAAAATCTTCTTATATTAATAATTCTCTTCTAATATAATGATTTGATGTGAGAACCTTTGTGTCCTTGCTCAGTAACAATTACTGTCATTAGCAATTTATTGTTTGTTTCTAATGGAGTTTTATAGTTGGCTTAATCCATTGGTTTATCTATATTTTGTGTTTCTTAAGAAGATAACCTGTCTGGAATAAACATAGCCCTGGGGCACATGGAATACACTAATTTTCTATTATCTATTTCTAGTCATCAAAATAAGAACTGAATGGAAGATAACATACCTTGGTGATGGTTTTTAAGACAATCAGTTTTTGACACTGCTCCTTTCAAGAGATGGAACTTAATTTTGGTGTACTTAATGTGGGCTGGACTTAGTGACTTACTTTCATTAAATTTAAGTTCAGACACAATAATATGCCCTTCTAAGATCGAGTTATAAATAGACTATGGCTTCCATCTTAAGTGCACGTTCTCACTCTCATGCTTGGATCACTGATGCTGAGGAATCAATGCCATCTGCAGCCTATCAAGAGACCCACATGGCAGGGAACTGAAACCTCTGCCAGCAGTCATGTAACTGAGCCTGGAAGCCGAACTTCACTAAGCAGAACTCCGGTGTGTTCAGAATCGGAAGCGCAGACCTTTAGTTTGACTGCTCGTGATTCAGACCCATGCAGATAATCTGCATCGAGACTCCTCAGCTTTATAAACTGGCTAAAATCATACACTTTTGTTTTTATAAGCTGCTAAATTTTGAGGCAACTTATATACAACAGTGCTAAATTATGTATTCTCTACAGAATTTAAAATTCACCTTAACAAAAATAAGTGAGTCAAGGATTGAATGAAAAGAATAAATGACAGAGGAGGTCATTAAAGTGTTAGCCTTTATTTTCTTATTTTATTTATTTATTTCTAAAATTTTAGAGATAGAGTCTCGCTATGTTTCCCAGGCTGGAATGCAGTGGCTATTAACAGGCACTGTAGCCTTGAACTCTGAGGCTCAAACAATCCTACTGCCTCAGCCTGCCAACTAGCTGGGATTACAGGCGCTCCACCATGCCTGGCAAAAGATAGCTTTTAAATTACTAAAGTACTCAATGCATTCTTTTTACAAGAACACAAAACCATTCATATATATATATATATATATGTTTTAAAATACATTTATATATACAATTAATATAGCAAAATTATTTAGACTAAATCTATCTGTAATGAATTCAAAATAAATAATATATGCTTGTAGATATAATAAATATGTCATATTATCCCAAAAGTCTAGAGTGCTTCTTAGCTTGATGTGTGTTATTATGTGCATTGAAAATAATACAATTGAATATCTTCAAGGATTTTTAAAAATGCTGTTAAAAGAGAGCATTTGTTGATTTGTCACAGACACCAGTTATATTTTTATACTTCAGAAGATACAAAAAGGGATTTGGAAAACTTGTGTTCTGTATTTAAGGTTGACTAAGGAGGAGAAACTTCTTGATGATATAAAACAGTAAATGCTTATTGATGATATAAAACAATAAAAACATGTGACTCTTTCATCACAATTGTTGGCACATAGTAGTTTCAGTGACATTAGTCATTGTCATTGTTATAACCAGTATTAGTATCGCTAGTATTTCTGGTAGTAGCATTGATGTATTTATACATTATTTGTTCACTAATGGAGTAAATTAGGCAGAAACATAGATGTCAAATAAGTTATAAGTCTCTCTTAGCTTTATTCCAAGTGTCACAACCCTGTGACATACATATTTCCATAACCTAGAAAGGTATACTGGTACCATTCTTTTTTCTCATTGCACATACTAGTTGTTTAAGCATTGTTACATCCTCATTGGCTTCCATACACTTATATATAAAAATAGGATTCTGAAGTTGCCATTCTTTATTTCAAAGACCTTGCCTTCACTGTTCTTTAAAATTGTGCTCTTCAAAATGAGTCTATCTCTATTTCCCACCCTTACTTCTCACATTTTGACTAGCATAGCATATATTCTAACTTCATAAAACAAAAATTTAATATGTAGTGCTGTTTATGCTTCTACGACTTAGAAAATATTGTGATAGAATGCTCTTATCTTCTCAGTTTGTTTTTAATTATTTGTCAAGACCTTTATGACACCACATCTATGGTCTCTCGGCAAAGGTACTTGCCCTTTATCTCCAGAGTACTTATTAGGTTGCTGCAAGAGTAAATGTGGGTTTTGCCATCATTTTTAATGGCAAACACTAATTACTTTTGTACCAACCTAATAGTATCCTTTTTTCACAGCTGATTGTTTGCACATTTATCTTCTGTACTCTAAATTATGTTTTTAAATGGAAGAACATGCTCTAAGTCATATTTACCCCCAAGACCTAGGATTAAACTCAGCTAGTAATTCCATTATAGCACTTAAAATACGTATTGCAGATTACATTTCATTCCAATTCTCAGCCCCCATAATGAAAAGCTCACATAAACAAATTGCTATAAAGTCTAGTTAAGAAAAATCATTTTAGAAAAGGTGCACCTAATGACTTGTGCAAAATACTTTTTCCACAGTTTGACATCAGTTAATTCTCCTTGGTTCTTGTTTAACTAGCTTTAATTCCTCTATCTTGTTCATATAAATACCATATAAGAAATATCACAATTTTTTGCACTAAAATACACATGTTACAATTGCTATAGTCTGAGTGTTTGTGTCCCACCAACATTTTTATGTTGAAACCTAATCCTCAAAGTAATTGCAGTAAGAGGTGGTGGGGCTTTTGAGAGGTGATTACATATCGTAAGGGCTTTTCTCTTATGAATAGCATTGATGCCTTTATATATAAAAGATGCCCAACTGAGCTTGTTCACCCCTTCTGCCATGTGAAGACATACAGCAGATGTCATCTATGAGGAATGGGGGCCCTCAACAGACACTGCATCTGCTGGAGCCTTGGTCTTAGACTTTCCAGCCTCCAGAACTGTGTGAACAATACATTTCTGTTGTTTATAAACTACGTCATCTGAATACATTTCTGTTGTTTATAAACCACCTCATTTTGTTATAGCAGCTCAAACTGACTAAGACAGAGAATACCTATTGAATTTCTTTGATATTTCAAAAACATAAGTTACCTCTGCTAGCCTTTTGAAAAGTAAATTAAGTTATTAAAATAAGGAAAGAATGCATTATATCTAGTTTCTTATTATCACTATATTAAAACAATCAATAGGTGACAAACAATATGTTTTCATTTTAAAAAATTTTTTTCTTAGCTCCTTGAATTCTAAAGACTTATGGAGACTAGTAATCTATTTTTTGTACTTCAATAGTAGTATAGTTTTGTGACATGCTTTAAAGATCCATGTTTCCTTCCAAATTTATTTCTCGAATTTTGAAAGTGCATATCAAACTGCATGTTCAATATCCTACTTTGATTTTCACTCAACATCTCAAAATTAAAATGTCCAAAAACTGTATCTTTGTTCCCTATGACCTAAAACTTTTATTTAATAGTGTTCTTCACCTCAGGAAATGCAGACCTTTAGTTGCTCAGGTCAAAAAATGTGGATATATCCTATAACACTGTCTTCACCTCACTCAAGTTAAATGTAACAGCAAATACTTTCAGCTTTACTTTCAAAAGGCTTCCAGAACTTTCCACATTTCATCACTTTCACTTCTATCCTTCTGGTCTGAGCTACCAAGGTTTCCAGTCGTTTATTGTTGACTGGTCTCTCTGATTTGATCTGTGCTACCTTTCTGTTTAGTCCTCAAAGAAAAACAAAAATCAACATTTTAAAGATGTTTCAATTCTTACTAATGGTTCTCATCTCTGTCAGAGGAAAAAAACAACCAAATATCTTACATTGATCTAAAAAACCTTCAGTGACCTACTTGATCACATTTTCTACCATTTTCCTCCTCCTCTTCTGAAATACGTCAACAGAGAGCACTTTTCCTCTCCTTTAATGCACAAAGATGGCAGGACTTTTGCACGTTACAGTTACTTATCTTCTTCTAGAGTGCCTTTCCTTATATACCCATATGACTTGTTCCTCCCTTCTATTTCGTCTTTGTGTGTGTGTATATATATATTATTATCACAGAGGGCTAGGAAAGAAAACACCCACTGCTGCATCCCACATTCATCCACCTGCACTGTACCACTTACTTTGTTTTGTTTTTCTCTCTAGAATTCATGACCTTTTGAAATACTATTTTTTAATGTGTACATAGTTTATGCTTTCTCTCATTCATATGTAAAGTCTTGAAGACACAGACTGTTTTTTGGTTCACTGTTGATGCTTCAATCCCTAAAATATGCATAGCCATGAATTGCCACTTTTTAAATTAATAATTAATCGAATATTTTTAAAATTCAAAATAATCCAGATGGACTTCTTTTTTTAAATGGGTATATAGTTTTGCTTTTACGGATATATTTTCATTTATTTGCCTATTTCCACTTGGTTATTTATTTTGATCTCCAACTTTAACTAAAAGTTTTTATTATTTGAATTCTTATGTAGATATTTAAATGCTGTGCTCTGCCTCAGACTCTACACTTCCAAATCTCTTTGTAGAAACAACCGTTTTAATTTCTTAGCTTTTTCATTTGGTGTTTGTGTCCATGTTGTCAAATAAATTGCTTAGACTGATATTTTTGTTTACCCTTTCATTTTCAATATTATGAAAAATTGTGCACAGAAGCACAAACACATACAGACACACACCTTTATATCTACTTTCAATTGGTTCTCACAATTTGTAGGTAGGGGTAAGCAGATTTCTTGTACTATTCTCATATCAAAAAGATACATATCCATGTAGAAATAGTTTGAGGAACTAGTTTTTTTCTCTTCTCCCATTGATAAGAAGATTAAATGTTTAAGAAGATTAAATGATTAAATGTTAATCCTTCTAAATGTAATGGTAGAGGAAACATCCAAACTTGACATTATAGAACATATCTCCATTTACGAGAATCAAGCTCGATGGACACAAGCTATGATTTATAATGTATTTTGAAGTACCTAGTCCTGACATTATTTTTGTTATGTTTTGTTTTGTTTCATTTTGAAACAAGGTCTTGCTCATCACCCAGCCTGGAGAGCAGTGGAATGATCATAGCTCACTATAATCTAGAACTCCTGGGATCAAGCAGTCCTCCCTCCTCGGCCTCCTCAGTAGCTGGTACTATAGGTGTGCATCACCCTACCTGGCTAATTTTTTTATTTTTATTTTTTAGTAGAGATGAGACCTTGCTATGTTGCCCAGGCTGGTCTTAAACTCCTGAGCTCATGATTCTCTCTGCCCAGCTTCCCAAACTGCTGGGATTATAGGCATGAACCACCCCACCCAGCCCCAGGACATGATTCAAAAGAACAAATATTAAATATCAAATTCTCCATCCACATGTCACCCAATAAGGCTCCAAGAAGAATTATACCTATGGGCTTGAGGGAAAGATGATAGAACAATACTGCTTTATCTACACAATCAATCAAATGCGCATGCATTTATAAAATACAAGAAAAAACAATGTGCTCGTATTTTTTTTATGTATGTGCAGCCTTGAGTATGGGTGTGTGTTGCCATGCACTTTTTTTCTTGTACATGGATGCTTGATTTCAATATTCATGAAAACTATAAATGCTATTGTCTTTAATTTTCATCATTTAGTAAGGTTGAAGAAGGCTCAGATGCTACCTAGCAAAAAGAAAGAGGACTTCCAAAGATAACATCTGTCTTATTGGCAATGCCTTTCCTACTTATGATTTTAGCTTTGAAATTACCTTTGTGTTTGGTACTTCTGAGATGGACTGAATTGGTGAATCTTTTTTTTTTTTTTAAATTTGAAGAAACAACTGACTTTTATGTCATATTCTGACAAATATAATTATGTAATTTTAGAAAGGCAAACAGGCTTTCTTAACATTCTTTTGCATCCCACCATAGAGGCAGCCATTTATTTGATATATAGTAATTGGAACAAGACAGACAGCAGTTGCCATATTCCTTTAGAAATGTGCTGTGTGGGCCTGGTGCCACCCGCCCTCCCGCCTGGCTTAGCTATCACTCCTGTGCACATGCTTCCTTTCTTAATTAGAACTCAAATATGCTGACAATTTTTCTTGCTGTAAAATTGCCTCTCTCTCTTCTTCGTGTGGGCATCTGTATGTTATTTTATTATGAATAAAATCGTGGATCTCTTACAGAAATAGTTTCTATGACAAGGAAATTGTATACCTATCTAGCAACATATTATCATCTCAGGTATCTTACTTAACCATAGACCCCTGTGATTATCTATTTCTATTGAAAATTGAAATGTTTCTTTTTCTGTAATGACAAAATCAAATGAAAGGATGGATCTTTTATTCATCCTAATTTACTCAAATATAGATTTCATAAACTTGGAATGAATAAGATGCTAGAATAGAAAAAAAGCAGTGACAACATGTAGCTTCGGTTTTCCAGTATCTTTTGATTTAAGGTACATGCAATTTTAAAAGGACGATGGTTAAGAACGAACGAGTAGATAAGCGTATTTTAGCATCAGCATTTGGTGATAACGTCTAAGAAATGGTAACGTAATTCTAAAAATCTAAATTTTGGTTTCAGCAAGGAATGTTAATAAGACTGTGTAGCTCAAAAGCGAAGTCGAAACAATGTAAGTGAATGGCTTGCTTGGGACTAGAACACTTTTTCACTCTAGAGGCAATTCCATAAAGACATGAAAATATGAAGCTCGTATGTGACATGTAAATGTGCATGTGGATCAAAGGATTCTTTGGATAAATTCTTAGTACATAGGTACCTTAATATTAGGTTATCTCTTTTCTCAAGATCAGAATAAGGCACCTGCCACCAAGAGTAATACTCAAGAAAAGTGATCCTAAACAGAATTGGAAGTCTACAAGCTTAAGAAAAAGCATTAACTTTGGCAAACATATCTTTGCTCCATTTTTAAAACTAGCTCCAACAGAGAGTGTACTGTTTTCATCAATTTTGAGAAGAGATGACTATAATATTGACTGTCTCCTCATGTGTTTCTGGGCACAAATAATTGTAAAGGATGCTTCAGCACACTTTTTCAGAACTAATTTTAAAGAGCACAGATTGATAAGGTTCAGTTCAAACCATAAGCAGAACAAGGTATTCAATATAATCAGATCTCCATCAATGCCTCACCTGATAGCTAAGTAAGAACAACTTTATCAGGACAATATCTTCATGGCCTTGATCAGCTAAGAATATCAGAATAGAATTCATCAAATCTGATTTTCAGTCCTAAGAACAATTGAGTAATACCTTTGAAAAAGAAAAGCTACCATCTTAGGATAGCTTTGCAGAAATGCTAGTTATCAATACATATTTAAAGTACTTAATGCACAAAAGCATACTGAAATATCACTGTTCCTAATAGAAATATTTATAAATAATTATCTTCATTAGTCATAGGAATTAGGCACCAAATTGTTCTGTTTTCATTGGTTCCTTAAGGGACTTGAGACATTCTAAGTTTCCTAAGACTTCACAGAGGTGAAATCCCTGAAGGATTATCCCACATCATTAAATTAATAAAACTATATAAGCAAGTCTGTTTTTTAAAAATTCAAGTTATCCTTCTATATTAGTGCATTTTCACACTGATAGAACTACCTGAGACTAGGTAATTTATGAAAAAAAGAAGTTTACTCACCATTTTTGGGGTTTAACCAGAAGCCCCAGGAAACTTACAGTCATGGCGGAAGGCAAAGGGGAAGCAAGGACCTTCTTCTCATCGTGGCAAGAGAGAGAGCTAGAGAGAAGGTGAAGGTACCACACACGTTTAACCAACCAGATCTCATGAGAACTCTATCATGAGACAGCACCAAGGGGATGGTACTAAACCATTAGAAATCATCCCCATGATCCAATCACCTTCCACCAGGCTCCTCCTTCAACATGTGGTGATTACAATTTCCCATACAATTTGGGTGGAAACATAGAGCCAAGTCACATCACCTCCTCATTCTATATTTCAGTTCAGACTGTATGAACTCACTGCTCACGTATCTGGTCTAATGAAATTGTTTCCTGTTAAGTATGTGGTGACAGCTTGAGAGTCATTGAGAGCCATTGTACTGTGATGCAGAAAATGACCCACTTTAAAATGGGTTAATGATCAAACATCAATGGGAAACCTCATTGAAAAAAAGACAACTTCTATTAGTAATATTGACTGCACAATGGTCAATTGACCCCTTCTTACTTTCTAAAATAGAACTATTCTTTTAACATTTAATTCTAAAAGTTGTGTTTTCTAGACTACTGTCAACTCCACCCCTGTTTTGAATATTAATTCTTCTAGATTTTCAACTCAACTCACTTGTGCTCTTCACGCTGCATTACACAGCTACTTGCTGGTGTCCTATTCACCACCATCTTGAACAGATTATTCTCTTCACTTGAATCTTTCTAATTTCTCTCCTCTTTACTTCTGCACATATTTCTTCTTAGCATCATTGGCATACCTAAGTAACAGTATCAGATTTTGACTGATCAACTGTTATTCTGTCACTGGACTTAACCATTTGGCCACACATTGAAAAGCCCAGAGAAGCAGCTTACACTGCTTTGGTATGACTAGTGTTGATGACTCTAATTGTAGTTGTGTTTCTCATTTGCCTTAAAATATAAACATATAAATGAAGTTTCTTTTATTCAAACTTGACAAATTTGACATGTTTTATAGTTTCAAACATGGTATTTCACTATCTACCTCCGCTCCCTTTTCACCACCTTTCTTAAAAAGACTATTTTAGACTGAGAGACCCACTACAGTGAGGAACTGGAGTCCTTGGTTCATATGGTAGAGAGTACAGACTCAGTGAACTTACGGAAAGATTTATAAGACATGAGGCGGAGACAAAAAGAAACAAGTAAACAACCATTTAAAATAGCAGTTAAATAATAAGAGTAACTTTCTATAATTTTCTCTAATGCAATATTTAAAATTGCTATTCAGTTTGCATGTCATCCATCACCAAGAGAATTTCTTATGCCGCATTTACACTCTGCTCAGAAAAATCAGTATTAGCAGTGTCTCCATTCTCCCGGCTGTCTAAAATATAGCAATCTGACTTTCAAATGGAGTTATTTTTATTAATTCATTTCATTGGTAGATATAAAAATCAAACCAGTATACTTACTTTCCTTTAATTTAATGCGCCATGATGCAAAGGGTTTTAATATCTGGACTCATGTTTTACTTTAAAAATAATCATACATACATACCTCTAACTCACAAGCTATTTTTTTCCTTTCAAAATATTTATAGATTTGGGGGCTACAAGTGCTTTCTTGTTATATGAATAGATTGTATAGTGGTGAAGTCTGGACTTCTAGTGTAATCATCATCTGAATCAGTTAAGTTGTACCCAACTGGTAATTTCTCATCTATCATCCCCATCCTACTCTACTAAATTTTACGGTCTCCAATGTCCATCATTCCACTCTGCACATCCATTTGTACCCATCATTTAGCTCCTATGAATAAGTGAGGACATGAGGCATTTGAAACAGTTATTATTAAATTATCTCTGTAACATAATTCCCTTACCAGATTTTTGGCGATTAAAATAACAGAATACATATTCAAGACAGATTAAAATATCAGTAGATCCAAGTTGTTTATTAGTTTCTGCTAAATCATTTATTTCCTTGGGTTTGGGGATAAGAAATCACAGGCTCAGACATGCATTCTTCTTTGTAAATAGCAGTTCCTTTTTCTGGTTTGTGTAGTCAACGATGCAATTTATTTAAGGATATCAGGTGGCTCTTAGAATCAACAGTGTAGAGGACAAACCTCACACACACACACACACAAGGGACACTGGGCTGTAGGACCCACATTCGGGTCATGATGCAGAAATTATCTGAGGGCACTGATGACATTACCAGTGAACTGGCCACCAGGCATTTGGCATGGGCACAGTGGACTGGCAGAGTGTAGATTATATGGCCATAATCTGGCTGCCAGGGGGTAGAGGGGGACTTACAGTCTATAAGGAAAAGTGGGAAACAGTCTTCATCATAGTCTTTCATTAGTAGCCTTCATGATCTCAAATACCTACCTGTGTGAAAGGAATTCACACCATGGAAGGCAAGCAAAATACATCACCAGCGGGGAATATACACTAGAGAATAAAAACCTGAATGACCTTTTCTTCCTGCTAAATAATAACACCATTTCAGTGTTGTTTTGTTCATTATATATGAAGTTTAACTGGTCATAATCTTTGAACAACTTGGTGCCCTAGTTACTGCCTTCAAATGAGTATTTTTAAAATTCACATAATGCGTTCCTTCCTCTTCAAAGGAACCCCAATCCTTAAATAACACATTAAAGTGCTTTCTTATTGTGGTAGACAGAGTAATGTCCTCCCACTCCCAGAGATGTCTACATCCTAATCCTTATACCCAATGAATATGTTACCTTACCTGAAAAAGAGGCTTTGCATATAGGATTAAGGTTAACAACCTATATAGGGGAGATGATCCTGGATTGACTAGGTGGGCTCAATCTAATGACATGAATTCTTGAAAAGTAGAGAGCCTTTCTAGCTCTAGTCAGAGAGATTTGATAATAGAAATGGGGTTAGACAGATGCAGAATTATTGTCTTTGGAGGTGGAGGAAGGAAGCCATGAGCCTGGGAGTGCAGATAGCCTCTAGAAGTCAAAAAAAGGCAAGGTAAAGGATCCTCTTTATATATTCCAGAAAGGAGTCAGCCCTGGCAGCATCTTAAGTGAAGCCTACAGACAGCTGTTGAAATTCTCACCTCCAGAACTGTGAGATCATAACATTTTAAGATGCTAAATCTACAGTAATTTTTTACTGTCGTAATTCATTATTGCACCAATAGAAAATAATGGTTTCTCTAAGTAGTAAGTCTTCTGCTCCTTTCATTACCTGTGCACCAGGTGAGATTCAAGAAGAGTAAAGGATTTATCACAAAATGAAATTCAGGTGTTAAACAGCTAAAGCGACCTAGCTCTTCTAATTTTCTGTAACAAAGTTGCATGGGTGAAGTGATAACACTCTTCTACTGCACATGCCTCACTGACAAATTGTCAGTTTTGAGAATTACTTCACACATCATTTATATTTACCTGATACACATTGTTAGGAAGATTTTCAGGAAAATAAATTTCAAGCTGCTTATTTAAATCTATAGTTTAAAAAATGAATATACATGTTTGTACCAAGAGAAAGGCTAGTTTTTATTATCTAATCTTGTAAAACTTACACCATTATCTCTTATGTAAGAATTTTCCAGTATACAAAATGGGAGAGGAATCTTCACCTCAGGGCTAGTTTATGTTGCAAGTTCCATGCTCTGTAATACAGTGCTATTCCAATAGAAGTAATGCCCAAAACCAAAAGATAAGGAAGAAGAAGAGGGGGAGGAAGAGGAGGAGAAGAGGACGCACACTCTAATTAAAGAATCTTAGATTTGGAAGGAAGTTTAACACAAGTTGCTAGAGAGCACTTCCCCATACTAAAATTATATTATAAATTAGTAAATTCAGTGTCCAAGGGAAATAATATATGGACAATTATTCTTCCATGATTGTCAGTCCTTGATAATGGGAAATATTGTGGATGGATTCAATTTCATATAATTATCCATGGTGACATTGTTTAATATTTGAAATATCCATGATTTTCCATTCTGTTTCATGTTAGTTTTTGAATTTGTAGTAATATACCCATTTTCCAATATGAAAATTCACATACTGAAATTGTAGACTTTGTCACATCAAAGAAAGGCAAACATGGATGAAATAATGACAAATCAACTTCATCTTTAATACAAAATAGTGTACTAAAATAAAATTCCATTTAACAAAAATCTCACTTCATTACAATTGAAAATAAATCCTTAGACATTTAGGAAAATGTGCTGAAAGAGAATTGCCTGTGTGATTTTCCTAGTGTAGCAACTGTACTGTTTGATGTTTCAGACCATTTCCACATTTAAATAAATAATACTTTTGAACGTACAGAGGTCTTCATCCAGTACAACGGCAGCTACAACAACTTTTTCCTCAAAATTTGACTTAATTATACCTCAGTTAGATTGTCTTTTCAGTTAATTACTTAAAAGACTTTTAAAAGATTACTTGCATTTAAATCCTGAAAACCAATCCTATATTTCTCTGAGATGCAGGATGCCAAGGACTTCATATCTTCATATTTTAATTTTTTTTGGAAATATGACATACATAAACACAAGGGCAGACATAGCTGTATAGCTCAAAGAATTCTGTTGTTGCTGTTGTTTCTTGAGATGGAGTCTCGCTCTGTGGCCAGCCTGGAGTGCAGTGGCGTGATCTCGGCTCACTGCAATCTCCACCTCTGGGGTTCAAGCGATTCTCCTGCTTCAGCCTCCTGAGTAGATGGGACTACCACACCACCACATCTAGCTAATTGTTGTGTTTTTAGTAGAGATGGGGTTTCATCATGTTGGCCAGGATGGTCTCGATCTGTAGACCTCGTGATCTGCCCACCTCGGCCTTCCAAAGTGCTGGGATTACAGGCGTGAGCCACTGTGCCAGGTCCAGCTCAAAGAATTTTAACCACATAAACACCATCTGGACCACTAAACAGAATATTTTCAGCACCACAGGTCATGCTTCCTACCTTCTCCTACGTGGCTCTTTATTCTTTCTCTTCTTTCATAAGGGAACCACCACCATGATTTTTTAACACTAGATATTAATTTTGCTGATTTTTGAACCTTGTTCATATGTCATACACGTGTCTGCTTTCCCATCTCTCATCTTAAGTAGAATAATACCCGAGATTCATCATATTGCATGTAAAGACTTTCTATATTTTACTTTAATTATTATTCCATTGTATGAAGAAACCAAAACGTATTCACCATTCTGTCTTTATGAGCATTGGGGGTGTGTCCTATTCTTAGCATTTGCTGTTATGGTCTTCTCATTCATATATGTCTTTTGATACATATAATATATATTTTTGTGCATACGTAACCGGAAGTACAATTGCTGGGTCTTAGGCTATGTGTTAGTTTTGGTTTAATAGTTCAGATTTAATATTGCTGACATCTAAAATGGATATACCAATTTATATTTCAACAGCAGTGCATAAGATTTACAGTGACTCTGTGCACTTGCTGACATGTATATTCTTTTACATTTAGTCATTTTTGGTTGCATAGTTGTATTTTTCTTATGAATTTAACCTGCCTAATGGCTGAGTTTGAGTGTCTTTTCATATGTTTACTGGTCATTTGAAGACATTCAATATGTTCTCTTTTGAAGTGCCTTCTTATTTTTTAGCCAATTTATCTATTGAGTTATATTTCTTTTATTAAATTGTCTATCTTACTAATCTGTAGAAATCTAATATATAGGTATGTAGATAAAGGTAGGTAGGCAAATAAATTCATGTATGGTTTTGTGTATATGGTTTTATGCAGCATTACATAATTATATGTAACATGTATCTATATATAATCATTTTATATTTTACATACATATCAAAGTATTTGTTGACTATATAAAACAAATATCTGTGCCACTGCCTTGACTTTTTATTTAAAAAAAATTTTATTCTCTTAATGGGGTCCCTTGATGAACAGTATTTCTTAATTTTGAAGGTCAAATTTATTGAATTTTCCTTTAATCTTAGTACATTTAATTTCCTGTTGAAAAAAACTCTTGAAACTACAAATAGAGAAAAACTACTCCCTCATGTTTCATGCAGAAGCTTGAATGTTAGTTCTGGAATGTTAGTTATGTTGAAGAAAATAGGATACAAGATATATTTTTATTCTCATGTACATCCAAATGCACTGGCAACATTTATTGAGAAGTCTGTCCTTTACCTGCTGACTGATCTTCACCATTCTTTTTTAATAAATCAAGTGTTGAGATCAGTGTGTATCTCTCTATACTTGCCACTATGTTCCATCGGTTTGTCTGTCTTATTGCCAATACTACACTGCCTTAGTTACTTTAACTATAAATGTATCTTGACATTTGGTGACATTAGTTCTGCATATCAGGTAAACTAGATGCATCATTATTCTCCTTCAGTTTCCTTTGGTAGTTTTATATATATATATTTTTAATTTCTAAATATATTTTGAAATAATTTAAATGATATCTATTTTTAAAAATGCTGAGCTTTTAAGATTGCATTGCATCTACAGATAAAATTTGTCCCATCCAGAAATCTTTTCATTTTAATTGATTTAATATTTTCTTAATAATATTTTATATTTTTAATGTAGACTTCTGCATATATTTTATTAAATTTATTCCTGAGTATTAAATAAAAGTTGATGTTATTTTCCATTAATTTTGGTGAAAATTCAGTATAATTTTATGACTACTTTGAAAGGTAATATGTCTTTTCTCTCATTTTAAAAATATTTATATTTGTTATAAATATTCAGCATTTTCACTGTGTGATTTTCTTTGTGTACCTGTTTGGGATTCATGCCTTATTGAATCTATGACTTGAAGTCTCTTGGTAAATCTCTCTCCAAACATTGATTCAAATCATTTTTTCTCTCTCTTTTGTGCACCAATTAACTTTTCAGACATTTGCGATATGTCTTATTTGTCTCATTATACAATTAACATTTTCTGTCCTGTTTTTAATGTGCTATTCTTAGTCATATGATTGACCTCTCTTCTATTTTTCTAATACTCACTTCTGTTGTTTTAATCTGTTGTTAAAGCCATATAGGAATTATTCATTTCAGAAGTTAACTCTTTATTCTATAATTCCATTGGATTTTAAGTATATACTGATTCCCTGATGACATTATTCATCTTGTAATCTATCTTATTGAACATATTAATCCATTCCAAAGACTCCTAGAATTATCATACTGTTGTTTGTTATTTACCAGAATTCTGCCCCCCTGAGTCTTGGGTACCTTGGCAACCCTTCCACACTTTCAAAAGGACGTGTTTGTATTTGCCCAAATGTTCAAGTTTTTATCAATGGGAGAGTTGGTCTTCAACAACACACTCCATGATCACCAAAAGCAGAACTACCATTATTTCATAAATTAAGATGGAATGCCTGCATAATATTTAGGAAATACATGTAGACATAGATCTCAAATTATACATTTTATTCATCTAATTTCAGAGAAAAATTAGATGAATAAAATAAAATGAAAATAAAATAAAATGATAAATAAAATAAAATTAAAATGATGAAAATAAAATTGTTGGGGTTTAAAAACTCTGCTCAGGCTTCCCCTAGAGTTTACTGTGATTTTATTTTTTTGTAAATGCTAGAAATCTTTGGCGGTACATGGAATCATAGGCACATACCTGCATTGTTTAGTATATTCACAAATATCAACATCTAGGTCACAGGACTTTCCACTCATGGTTGTCTACATGTAACTCAGTTCACCACATTTATTTTCTTCCTAACCGCCGGCATGTGTGACAAGAATGCAAAGTGGGAATGACCTGATGGTAAAGACTAGGACCTACCTCGCTAACAACCTCTGTTGCAACAAAAGTCAGGAGAGAAGAAATGGGCAAGCCTCCTAGAAACTCTGAGCAAAGAATATTCGATTTGAAAACGAGAGCATCATGGAAGTTTGAAGAAAGTGCTGTAAGGAAGGACTGCATATTTTAGTATGACATGAAAAAATAAACATAGCAATTTACCAGATAGCATTGACAACATTGAGGTGGAAGGAAAAGGAGAAATTTAGAGATTAGGGGGCTTATTGTAGTGATAACTGCCAGAAAAAGAATCACTGGTCAGTAAAGATAATAAATATATAAGGTGTATTGATGAGTTCAAAGTACCTAGAGCATAAAACAAATGGATGACAGTGATGAAAGAAAAGACTGTGAAAGAAGATGAAGACTAGATTGGGGAAGGGTTTTGAACATCCTCGGTAAAAAGACAGGGCTTTATTATTTAGGGAATAAATAAACACATGGACTTTGCTATAATGTAAATAAAAGTGATTATAAAAATAATCATAATCATTGAAACCTGCCGTATTTTCTAAAGAATAAAGAACACACTGATTTTCCTGAAATATTTGATGTATTTCGCTTATTTTGCTGCCTGGAACATTTTGCCTTGTAGAAATCTGTGTGTGCCCATAAAGTAGACAGAGTTAAATCCCATTAATAATTAACATTGTTTCAAAATTGAAATCCATGGTTCATTGTTTATACAGGAGAGAGCTCTGATATCATGAATGAATAATACAAAATATTACACAAAGGAATTCAGACTCATTCTGTGAATAGAATGGCAGACAGCTTTTGGATAAGCTGCACAAATTATTTTACTAAGAAATGAGTCGGTATAAAAAAAGAAAAAATAAGCTTAGGGTACATAGATTAATATTATGAAAATGGCGGAATTTTATACTTTGGTAAGAATATTTTTGAATAAGCCTGCTTGCACAAACAATGTTATCTCTTCAATTATCACGAACCTATAGTTAGACTATAGATTCAGTTCTAGATAATCATTTATAGGTCTGTGACCTTTAAAATGTCATGTAAATAATATGAGCTCCATTAGTCCTACCTGTAATACAGGAATATATTCAGGTTGCAGAATTTTTTAAAAGAAGAAATGTTTGGCACAAAATAATATCTCAGTTCAAGGATACTCTTTTCAGTTCTCACTTATTTTTTCTCTCTTGAGGCCATCTCATTCTCACATGCAAATATTTGGGGATTCATGTTTGAAAGGAGAACAATAGGACCACTCCTGCTTACTATTCCACAACGTCAGCTACATGTATACATGTTGAAATTTTAGAACTTTCTATACAGTTCTATGATAAAAATGTTTTCAATGTACCGTGGACATATTGTAAAATGAAGAATATCTGTTGACGCTTGCTAGAACTTAAAAGATTCATGAAAGTTCTATGCAACTAATTATTTTTTATTACCTTAAAATTTTTGACTAGAAAATAAATAGCTGATGCTTAACTTTATACATTTATAAAGTGAATTTATTTAATGCTTTATCTTAAATTGTCAGTGATAAGAGTTCATTATTTGAAAACAGTGTCACTATGTGATTCTCCTTTTGTAAAACCACTGGGTTGTGTCAGTCTTAGGATCACATAGATTTCATTGTATTTTTTTTATCAAATAAATAATGAAATAAGCAAATATGAGTTCTGGTGACTCGACACAGTATCTGTTGTTTCCTCATTGTAGAAACACCTCCTTGGGTCATTTCTTTCCAATTTCCTAGCATGTCTCCTCAGTGTCATTTTTCTGCCCGTACCTTCTTGATTTGCCTCCTCAGGACTTACACAGAGAATATCTCCTCTTTTCACTTTAAACTATGCAATCTCCTCTTAAGCCACAAATACACTTGCTGAATATATGCTGATGACCCTAAAAATACATCTAACCTAGTCCTTTCTCCTGAGACCCAGCCTTTAACTGCCTTTCTCACATTTCCACGTAGGTAGAAGAGAGTCAAATCTAACCAGATTGGATATGTTTACCACAGAGATCATATTTGTCCTTATTCGTGAACATCTTGACTCCATGTGCATGGTTTCCTACCTTAATAAAGGACATGGGTGTCCATCATGTGATTTGACATAGAAACCTATGAGATATCCTTTACTTTCCACTGTTTCTCACTATTCTGCCCATCCCCTTCTTCTTCTGTTGCTCCTTCTCTAAGGCACTCCCTGCTCCATCCATGTCTCTTACACCTCACTGTACTTAGCATTGTCTAAATGACCCGATTCTGCATCAAGACCTTAGCAAGAGTATTGATATGGTTTGTCTGTGTCCACATTCAAATATCATCTCGAACTGTAGCTCCCATAATTCCTATGTGCTGTGGGAGGGACCCAGTGGGAGGTAATTGAATCATGGGAGCTGTCTTTCTCATGCTGTTCTTGTGATAGTAAGTCTCAAAAGATCTGATAGTTTTATAAAGTGGAGTTCCCCCACGGAAGCTCTCTTGCCTGCCACCATGTAAAACGTGACTTTGCTCCTCATTCACCTCCCGCCATGATTCTGAAGCCTTCCCAGCCATGTGGAACTGTGAGTTAATTAAACTTCTTTCCTATATAAACTACCCAGTATTGGATATGTGTTTATTAGGAACATGATAATAGAGTAACACAAGTACCCTACCCATTTTATGTATACATTCTTGATATTTCACCATGGGTTCTTGCCTTAGTAGCCAGAGTGATGGTTTTCCATGAACAATCTTAGATCTCATTTAGAGATTAAGCCACAATCTCATTTAGAATCTCAACATTAAAAAAATTACTGTGAAATATAACTAATATACAAAAGTGTATACAAGCTGTTAATAATGTAAGAGCAACAATACAATAGATAGCTGTGCACTTACCACCAAACTAGGGCACAGACCATTAAGTGCAGTTTCCAGGTTCTCCTCACTGACCACCTCTTTTTTTTTCCCTATGCCCAGAATTAACCACCATCCTGAAACTTGTGCCAATTATTCCCCACAATTTCTGTCTTCCTCATTGTCCAATTATCCATTGCACATTTTTTTTTTTTCTTTTTTTGAGACAGAGTCTCACTCTGTCACCAGGCTGGAGTGCAGTGGCGTGATCTCAGCTTACTGCAACCTCCAACTCCTGGGTTCAAGAGATTCTCCTGCCTCAGCCTCCTGAGTAGCTGGGATTATAGGCACCCGCCACCACACTCAGTTAATTTTTGTATTTTTAGTAGAGACAGGATTTCACCATGTTGGCCAGAATGGTCTCGATCTCCTGACCTCGTGATGCACCCACGGTGGCCTCCCAAAGTGCTGGCGCAGGCATGAGCTACCGGGCCTGGCCTCCACATTAAAACTATGCTGTTTATTGTATTTTAGACACCATATAAGTGGGAAACATGTTGTGTTTATCTGCTAAGACAATGTTCTTTCACTCAATATTATGCTTCTGAGTGAGAACCAATGCTATTAATGCATAAAGTTGTATTATTTGTTTTCCCCTTTAATTCTTAATGTAGCTTAGCATTATCTTTAACTATTCATGATTTACATAAATAAGCCCTCTGTGTCCAAGCCATATTATTATTTTAAAGCACAACTAGATGAAATTTGGTTGCACTGTATCTATTATTTACACCTATTTTATGCGTCTCTGTATCTATTCTGTATCTATTACTTGCAGCTATTACATTTGCCTCTATCACACTGAAATGATCTTTGTCTCTTCTTTGTGTTTGTGGGTATTTGTTCACATCTGTTTTAACATGTACTTTTATTTTTTATTTTTTTAGTTCTAAAACATTTTCTTCTATATTTTTAAGAAAATAATCTATTTTTCCTTGGGGAATAGCTTTATTTGTTTTAAGGCAGTAAAGTCAAGCAGTTAATTCTAGTTTATAAGAAACATCCTGGCCAGACACGATGGTTCACGCCTGTAATCCCAGCACTTTGGGAGGCTGAGGCAGGTGGATCACAAGGTCAGAAGATGGATATCATCCTGGCTAACACCGTGAAACCCTGTCTGTACTAAAAATACCAAAAAAAAAAAAAAAAAAAAAAAAAAAATGCCGGGCATGGTGGCGGGCGCCTGTAGTTCCAGCTACTCGGGAGGCTGAGGCAGGAGAATGGCGTGAACCCGGGAGGCAGAGCTTGCAGTGAGCTGAGATCGCACCACTGCACTCCAGCCTGGGTGACAGAGCGAGACTCTGCCTCAAAAAAAGAAAAAAAAGAAAGAAAGAAAAAAGAAATAAAGAAACATCGAGGGCCGGGCGCGGTGGCTCAAGCCTGTAATCCCAGCACTTTGGGAGGCCGAGACGGGCGGATCACGAGGTCAGGAGATGGAGACCATCCTGGCTAACACGGTGAAACCCCATCTCTACTAAAAAATACAAAAAACTAGCCGGGCGAGGTGGTGGCGCCT
>NW_016804163.1:1397997-1425414 GCF_001698545.2 Rhinopithecus bieti
AAAAAAAAAAAAAAAAAAAAAAAAGAAAGAAACATCGAAACATCCTGGCTGGGCGCGGTGACTCAACACCTGTAATCCCAGGACTCTGGGAGTTCCAGGCGGGTGGATCACCTGAGGTCAGGAGTTCAAGACCAGCCTGGCCAACATGGGGAAACCCCATCTCTACTAAAAATACAAAAAATTAGCCGGACTTGATGGTGCACACGTGTAGTTTCAGCTACTCTGGAGGCTGAGGTAGGAGAATCTCTTGAACACAGGAGGCAGTGGTTGCATTGAGCCGAGATCGTGCCATTGCACTCCAGTCTGAGCAACAAGAGCGATGCCCTGTCTCAAAAAATCAAAACAACAACAAAACAAAACACAAAACAACAAAACAAAAAAATCATCCTACTCACTAGATACAAATCCTGGCTTTGCTATTTGTTATTTGTTAGCTATGTAACCTTCAATAATTAATATACTAGCCAGGTGTGTGTGTGTGTGTGTGTGTGTGTGTGTGTGTGTGTGTTCTGATAACAAAGCAAGAAAAAAACTAGTTAAAATCCTTCACTGTAATCCTTTCTGTTTTATTGGCACAATCTTAAAAGAGCAAGCAAAGATATAACCCGACACGTTTTACCAATTGACTCTGTAGAACTGACATGGCAAAGTGAGATGATAGATGGTAAAGCCATAGTTCCTGATTTCAAATCTTATCTCTGCCACTTACTGGCCCTGTGATCTTGAGAAGCTTATACCTCTGTGCCTAAGTGTTCTCACCTGCAAAATATGCTGGATAATATTATTAGGCTCATATCTTTGTTATACAGGTTAAATGAGTTCATATTTATAAAGCACAGTAGTTATCAGAAGATTTTTAAGTACTGTATGTACATGGGTTTGCTAAACAATTAAAATAAGATGAATGGGTTGATTTTCATCTCCCTTGCCTCCCTCCCCACGAGATATGCCTAAAATCCTAACTGAAAGACAAGTTCAAATCTCTGGTTTTTATTTACATGTCAAGACTGTTGGCATATACCTAGTACAGAATTTCATTTTATTTTTGTACCAAGAGGAATTACTGACTTTGCTTTTTGATCTTTTCAGTACTAGAGAAGCTGCTTATCCAATAGTCTGTCTGATCCTAGGATAAGACTTGTATAAAGCACCCTGTGACATGCTTAATACATAGGACGTGCACAAACATATATACCAAAGCTAGTTAAAGGTACATAAAATATTAATTTTTATTTAACTATGTAAGTTTATCATTAAAGATGCCTAAGTTTAATGACCCATGGGGATGAAATGTCTAGATATGTATGAAAAAATAGATACTTATATACTAGTCACTAATTGTCATGTTAAAGTTGAATATGCACAATTTTGTTCTCAATCAAAACAATATTCCTTTGTATCTGATATAAGACCTATAAATAAAGAATGATATAGGTTTTCTGTCTCCTTTCGTTTTGTCCCTGTAACTTACACTTTTTTCAAACTCATCCGAAAATATCTCTACGTATAGTTCATCCCACGAATATAAATTTATCACATGACAAATACCTTTGCTGCATTAGGCATTTTCAGAGTAAGGTATAATTATCTCCCATTGTCTCTTTTATAAATTAAAATAGTTTCAGCTCATCTATAAAACTCCAGAAATTTCCACTTAATGGTAAAGATCAGTGAAACAACTGACAGAAAGTTACTTGGAATAAATATAAAAACTTCTTTCACATAAGAAAATAATTATAACTTTCAATGATATGAGAACAATTGTAGAAAAAACTATTTTGGATATAAAAAAATAAAAGCATCATTTCAATTCTTATGTGGTGCATCATATTTTCAAGTCTCTTTCAATGTGTTTCATCAAATTCATTTTAATCTATCATCTAGATTTCAGTGTTATTTCCGTAGCTCTGGAAGAATGGGACCTTTTTTTCCTTCTCAATCTTATAAAAATAGTTGTCAGAATTGCAAAAACCATCAAATTTGACAGACAAGCAGGAACTTCATTAACCTGCCCAATCATTTATTAACCAAAAATTATGCATAGAATCCCCTGTAGTGAAACTCTCTTCAGTCTAGACAGGAATGTTACTCTGTCTGGGGATTCACCTGCCTTTGGAGATACTGTCTTTAGATGTCTATTGGAAACAAGTGATTTTTTGACTTAAGATATCCTAACACTTAAAAAAATTAATGCTACATTTTTCAGTTCATGAACTACAGAATTTTCTCTTTTTACAGATACACAAATAGCTTTTGTTTTAACTGCTCCAAGAGCTAAACATAGTGACTTTACTGAAGCTGTTCTTAGCCTCTTAATTTTAGAAATCAGTGACTTTCTTGGTTGCCCTAAATAAGGATGCAAGGCAGTCATATAAATTTTGACCTTCTCAACACACAGCTGTAGGTTCTTTCAAACTTGTCAGCAAGACTGCACCACAGTGGGCTGCCAGAAAAAGTGTCTGCTATAGGAGAGAAGCATTGGTCTAGACCTTCTAGACTAGTTCTTCTAGACTGTGGGCTTACCTCTTATGATAAGGCACAGAGTATATGGATTAAGTTAGCAAATTTGGTAGAAAAACTGTTCTTTACTTCTACTCTAATGCCTAAAGGGTGTATCAGAATATAATTCTGAAATATAAGACTCAAATGTATTTTTGTATCATAGTCAAATTAGAATATTTCTAATTCCTTCTACAAAAAAGGCTAAAATGAATTAAACATTTTGAAACAGCACAGATAATATCTTTTTTTCTGATATTCTCGGCTGAAGGAGCAACAATGCACAAGTTCAATCTTGGTAAAATGTTAAACAAAGTTAAAAGTTCAGCCCAGTAAAAGAGTGAAATTGAAATGTTCTTAACACAAAGAAATGATAAATGCTTGAGGTGATGGATACTCCAACTGCTATAATTTGATCATTACACATTTTATTCCTGTATCAAATTTCACATGTACCCCATAAATATATACAATTATGATGTACCCATAATAATTAAAAATAAAAATATTAAACATATTCTTTAAATGACTGGCCTGTGTAAACATCAGACTTCTATGATGCCTCCCAATTGTTCTTTTGATTGAATGAGATGCAAGCAAAATGTTTGAATTCTGTTTGCTATAAGTTTTCAAATAAATTTCAGAAATAGGAACACTTACACTGTTGGTGGGAAGGTAAATTAGTTCAACCACAGTGGAAGATGGGATGGCGATTCCTTAAAGATCTGGAACCAGAAATACCACTTGATCCAGCAATCCCATTATTGGGTATATAACCAAAAGAATATAAATCTAGTACAAAAATACACGCACATCTATGTTCATTGCAAAACTACTCACAATAGCAAAGACATGGAATCAACCTAAATGCCCATCAATGACAGACTGATTAAGAAAATATGGTACATACACACCATGAAATACTATGTGGCCATAAAAAGGAATGAGATAATGTCCTTTGCAGGGACATGGATAGAGGTGGAAGCCATTATCCTCAGCAAACTAACACAGGAACAGAAAACCAAACACATGATCTCATAAGTGAGAGCCAAACAATGAAAACACATGGACACAGGGAAGGGAACAACACACACTGGGCCTGTCAAGGGGTGAGGAGAAGGAGGAGAACATTAGGAAAAATAGCTAATGCATGCTGGGCTTGATACCTAGGTGATGGGTTCATAGGTGCAGCAAACCACCATGGCACACATTTACCTATGTAACAAACCTCCACATCCCGCACCTGTACCCTGGAACTTAAAATAAAAAATAAAACTAATTAAAAAAATAAAAATTTATTTTATCCCCAATGTGATGTGCCAATATCTTTGACATCATGGTGTTTCCAGTAACATAAATGTATATAGACAAAAAAAACATAGCATTTCTTCCATTTTTCATGAAAGTGCAAAAGGATGAAGGCATGGTCGCTCAAGTCTGTAATCTCAGCACTTTGGGAGACTGAAGTGGGTGGGTTGCTTGAGACCAGAAGTTTGACACCAGCCTAGGCAACATGACAAATCCCTGACTGTATAAAATAAAATAAAAAGTTGATAAGCCGGGCATGGTGTTGTGTGCCTGGAGTCCCAGCTACTTGGGAGCTGATGTACGAGGATCCCTTGAGCCCAGGAGGCAGAAGTTTCAGTGAAGAGCCAAGATTAATCAACTGCAGTCCAACCTGAGCAACAGAGCAAGACAAATAAAGTGTAAAAGAAGAACTAAATGAGGTAATTCTTGCCTTGTGAATAAAATAGCTTAGAAAACATTCTGAAGGAGAAGTAAACATCATTGTAAGCCTCAAATTGTTTCTAAAATATTTTTATAAATTGCTCAAAGAAGGACACATAAACAATAAGTAAATGATAAAAAATTAAAAAAAAAAAGAAGGCACATAAACAGAAAAATAAAATAGATTTGCAAGGATTCAGATAGTAGAGTTTTCACCATACAACAACCTTACAAGTTGCAATAGAACTGAGAGTTACAAATTTCAACAAAAATATGGAAACCATAAAGACGTTATAGAATGGCAAATGCGTTAACTGGAAATATTAGAACTGAAAGTTACAGTACTCACAATTAACCAATTAATGGACAAGTATAAGAGCAGATATAGCCATCTCATGAAATATTACTTTTCCAACACTATAAAGGCTAAAATGATAAAAGAATCATAGTATCACATTTTAATAAGAATGTTCAGCAACTGGCACTGCCATACATTGCTGGAGGAAGTACAAAAGTGTATGGCCATTTTAGAAAATGATTTTTCAGTCTTTGAGAAAGATAAAATGACTTTACACACTCCATGGGGAGAAAATAAAAAAAAAAAATCCTTAGAGTGCCAATGAATAGTATAGTATAGAAGGAGTGAGAGAATTAGAAAATAATTACTGAATAATGACACTAATAGCTAAAATTTTGATGAGAAACAGAATACTTGCATAGACTGAAACTATCTCTTTAGATATTATTTATTAGCTAAAATGAAAAAAATAATAATTGAAAAGAGAAGAAACCCAGTTTACAACGTCTTAACAAATGATCAAATCTATCATTACCAAGACTGGGACAAATGGACATCATACACCTCCTGATATCATGTACCAGGAAGGACACACTATCATCTCAGTTGCATCCATGCCAAAAATGGGTAACATGAATTTCATGATGATTCAAAATCCGGAGCACTTTATAAATAACTCTCCTATAATATTGAAACTGCTGTTGCAAAAATTATGATGGTGAGAGAAATCTGACATAGAAATATTATTAAAGTGAAAGAAATCACATCTAACAGACTCTATCTTGCTTTTAACCTCCAAGCTGCTGTTTTTCACTCCTGGAGTAGGCTAAACTAACTACTGGGGGATTTAGTTTCTAGTTTAACTGTTTCACTGTTAATCCTAGTTTAACTGCTTGTTTGTTTTCTTTCTTTCTTTCTCTCTCTCTCTTTCTTTCTTTCGAGAGAGAGTCTCACTCCATCACCCAGGCTGAATGCAGTTGTACGATCTCGGCTCACTGCAACCTCTGCCTCCCAGGTTCAGACAATTCTCATGCCTCAGACTCCCGAGTAGCTGGGACTACAGGTGTGTGCCACCACAAGGAGCTAATTTTTGTATCTTTTGTGGAGTTGGGGTCTCACCATGTTGGCCAGGCTGGTCTTGAATTCCTGACCTCAAGTGGTCTGCCTGCCTTGGCCTCCCAAAGTGCTAGGATTACAGGCATGAGCCACTGTGCCCAGATGTGTTTAACTATTTTTACAAATATGAGAACAGCCCCTTCCCAAAACTAACCCTCTCCTTGCTCAGGGACGGTAACTGCCTTTGTAAAACTAACAAATTAGCCACAGAGTTAAAATTACAGTTCAGGAGTTATGTAATTAAAGGTTACAAGACTGGCAACTTCCCCAATTTCTTCTATAGATAATATCACTTTTGTAAAATCTAAGATTGCGTTCGAGTTACTTTCCAGACCCTTCATTCGGATGAGCCAGCTGAGACCATTTGGATAAGTAATCCAATCCAAGTAACTGGTTCATCTGTTCTTACAACCCCACTCAGGAAGTGACTTAATCCAAGAAGACAATTTTTACCCATTATGAGTTTATCCCCAACCCAACCACCAACATTACCCATTCTCTACAACCCTGCCTGCCCACCAAAATATTCTTGTAAAAGCTGATCCTCTGAGCTTTTGCTGAGGCTGATTTGAATAATTACTCCCATCCTTCTGCTCAACTAGCTCTGAGATTATGGAATTATTTCTCTACCACAATATCACTGTCTCAGTGACTTGGTTTTATCTGTGCAGCAGACAAGAACCTGTGGAGCAATTACAATATTTAAAAAAATCAAGATGATCAAGCAAAAATAAATACCTATAATCTTTTCTAGAGTAAGGGTGACTATAGAGACATGGCCATTAAATATTGGATGTGTTGAATTCCGAGTCAGGACATGTTTTCAATAAAATATATTATTGGGACAATAAATGATATTTAAATATGGATGCGGAATTACATAATATTTTCATCAATGTTAAATTTCCTGAAACTGATAACTGCACTGTGGTGTTGGCAGACAATGTCCCTTTTTCATCTGACATATCTATAGCTAGATACAGATATATTATAGCGACACGCACACATACACTAAAATGTTCATGAGTGAAGATGCGTAATGACTGTAGCTTACTCTCATTAAAGAGCATTAAAATTCAAGCTACAGAGTGGGAGGAAATGTTTACAATTAAACAATTAAAAAACAAAAAGCAAAACAACAAAACTCCTCCTACATATTAATAAGAAAGTGATGTGAAACATTAGAAAAACAGAAGACTTAAAATTATTATTATTTTTTTCTGAGATGGAGTCTCACTTTGTCACCAGGCTGGAGTGCAATGACACGATCTTGGCTCACTGCAATCTCTGCCTGCTGAGTTCAAGCAATTCTTGTGCCTCAGCCTTCCGAATAGATGTGATTACAGGCATGTGCCACCACACTCAGCTAATTTTTGTATTTTTAGTAGAGACGGGGTTTCACCATGTTGGCCAGGCTTGTCTCGAACTTCTGACCTCATGATCCGCCAGCCTTGGCCTCCCAAAGTATTAAGATTACAGGCGTGAGCCACCGTGCCAGGCCCAAAATGACATTTTAAAAAATGCAACGAAATGCCCAATAAATATATGAAATACTTAAAAATTTGCTCAACCTCATTACAAAATTGGGAAATTGTTATAAATCACAATGAGAGAGCATCAAAAAACCACCAGAATGGCTAATTTTAAGTATTAATAAAATGATTGGTGATAGCAAGAGTTTGTGCAAATGTGGTGTAATGGTAACTCTCATGCTTTGGGTTGGAAAACTGTTTAACTTTGTTTACCAGTGTTAAATATTTCCGCACCAATGACCTCTTAGTCTGTCTTGATGGTGTATATCCAACAGAAATGTGTGCATACGTGAGTGAAGAGACATGTATGGGAACACTCATAACATTATTATTTCTGTAAGTCCCAAATCTGAGCAAATCAAATAGCATCAACTGTAGCATAAATGTGTGTGATATAATCATCTGTAGGGATGCTATATAGCAAAATAAATGAAAGAATTATAGTTACATACAGCAAAGGATACATCTCTAAACAATACTGAACGGAAGGAACACCTAATATATCCAGTTTCATTCATATTTGTATAAAGTTTAAAACAAAAATAGGGATATATAGTAATATAAATTGTAAAGATAATATTGTAGGAAGAAGGAAGGAATTGATCACACTAGAAGTTAAGAGACCCACAGCAATTTATGTGCTGCTTTCAATAGGGCTGGGCCATACTCTTCTGGAGAAAGAGCTGTGTTCTACTAGTTGATCTGGGTAGTGTGATAAAGGTGTTGTCTATTTGCTAATCTGTTAAACTGAACATTTTTATTTTATGTTTTTCCCTGTGTATAGTACTCTCCCATTTAAAATTCTTAATATTAACAAAAGAGCACCTAAGCAGCAAAAAATGTAATAAAAGTAAAAGTAAAATTATGATTAAAATTTTGATTGAACTAGTAAAACTTTCATTAATTAAAAATTGAAATCAATATTGAGATAAAATACTCAGCTATATTTACTCTTAGAGAATAGGAAAAGTTAATTCTGACTGACCCTTAAATTGGATTTGAAAGTCAAAATGATAAAGAATTGATCATCATTATTTTTGTTGAACTTCAGCTGTACGTGTATGTAAGAGATTCGGCATGCCAGGACTGGAATTACGGGCGTTAATATAAATGATTTTTTATAAGATAAGCATCTCTTATTGTAGTTTAAATCTGAAGTAAAAATTAAGAAGTGTATATAAGTTTTGATCAATATTTATAAAAGTTTGTTGATTTAATATCAATTTTCTAGGAGATAAACTGGTATTCCTAAAACTTGTAAGTAGTTGTTTTTTAAAAAATGATTTTTTGTAACTGTACTTTAACAGACAGAATAGAAAACCAAGTGATCACATGACTTACTATAAAAAACACCTTTATTAATCAATTAAATCAATCTTCCTTTAAAAGCACTATCAAACATTTTCAAATGTAAACATCCTTTAAGATGGAATGTCGAATGGAAGTCTCTGATTCATTTGAACTAGTTCTTTGGATTGACATTTGTATTGTATGTGCTATAAAATAGTAATATTGATGTTAAAATAGCACAACATTACAAATAATTGGTTAAAGTAATGAATTGTAATGCTTTAGACATTTAATATTTTAAATATTAATGATTATCTTATATTTAGAATGGGAAAGTAATTCTGATTGTGGTTGATGCCATTGTCCCATGATTGAAAGCCATAATTAATTCCTGCAAGATTTTGCAAGCAACACTGAGACAAACATGGAATTTACAGTTAAGCATTTTGGATTGCTCATCCAGGCTCTATATTGTGTAATTTACTCATTTAGCTGGGACTTTCTAGTAAGGATTTTTTTAAGAGAATTGAAGATTCTAAATTCAAAATGTTATTTTAATTTTAAAAAGTAATTATATCATTGGCATGAACATTAAAAAAAACACAAGTTAATGACTAAATACAAGCTAATTAAGTGTTTGGATAGAGCAACAACTGTCAAAATGAACTCTGCACACATTTTGATAAAGATCCACATGAGATGCTCTAGTTTCCAGAGTTTCATTCCACAAACATAAGAAGCAAAACATTGTCAGGAATAAATTATTATGGAGAGAGAAGGTGGAGAAAGATGGCTGAATAGAAACCTTTACCAGTTGTCCCCCCAGCCAACGAATAACCTTCATAGGAACCAAAAATCAGGTGGACAATCAACGTACCTAGTTTTAACTTCACATCATTGAAAGAGGCACTGAAGAGGGTAGAAAAGACAGTTTCGAATTCCCTACACCACCCCATCCTTTCCTCTGAGCGGCCACAAGGCATGGAGAGAGAATTTGTGCACTCAAGGGAGGGAAGCACAGTGATGATGGGACTTTGGATTGGAACTCAGTGCAGCTCTGTCACAGCAGAAAGCCACACTGGGGATAACTCAGCCAGAGCCTACGGAGGGAGAATTTAGACGGGCCACAGCCAGAAGGGACCACTCTCCTAGCAATCAAAACCTGAGTTCCAGCAATCCCTGCCTCCACGGGCTAAAGGGCCCTGGGGACTTACATAAACTTAAAAGGTAGTCTGTTAAATGGACTGCAATTATTGGGCAAGTCCTGGTGCTGTGTTGGCCTTAAACCTGTGGACTTGGGGTGCACACAACCTAGTGAGACACCAGCTGGGGTGGCCACAAAAGTACTTGCACTCCCCTCCCCAAACCCAGCACAGCTTGCAGGAGAGGCTGGAGAGGAGAGGCTCCTTCCCTCCCCTTGAAGAGAAAAAAAGTGAAGAGTAAAGAGGACTTCACTTTTGAACTGTGAGACAAAACTTTCTGTTGTTTTATACCATTAATTCTTTTGGTATTTTCACTATTTCCGTCATTTTGTCTCATTAGAATCTAACCCAGAACTGACACAACAGCTATAGGAAACTAATATAACATGCATGGAAGAATCATTGTAGTGAGTAAAAAAAGCCCGACAGAATTATGGTGGATGTCTCCTTTCAGTGTCTGGATGGGGCAGTGAATATATGTAGAGAATTATTTTTCGTCCCTTCAGCCTCAAATTGAATGTTTGTAATGATTCTAGGCTTACTGCATTATGAACACATGCTTATGTTATGATAAGTTATGATAACATGCTTTCTTATTAAGTAGATTCTCTGACATTTGCAACAAGTTGTTCTAGTTCTGAGTTTTGGAGCCAAAGAATAAAAATGTACTATCATCTATTAATATTACATCTCTTGAAATATTTGTGGGAGCACAGTCCCTGTGCCTTAAATCTTCTTTTTCTCAGAATACCTGGAATATAAGGGATATAATTTACTTTGTCGTTATTGCAAACACGCACACACACACAGACATACACACACAAACTATAACTACCTGCTCTGTAAAATATAAATTTTAACACAAATCTATTCAATTCTAAGAAGAAATATGATAAAATCTAAAGGGATAGAATGAAGAGGCTTAAATCATACCATAAATTCTTAAAGGGTGTCTTGAGTTACGAGAAATTGTTGCTAAACTGCAAGCTGCATGGGGCTAAAGATTAAGACAAGCATGGGAACAGTTTATAGTGAGTGACTTGGCTTGAACTGGGCACAGTCTGCTTAAACAGTAGCTTAAATTGACTTACAATTTTCGTCCCAGTTGGGAAAAAAGAAATGCAAATAGGCATTTACCCTCTCTTGCATGATTATTTGTTAGAATCTGTACGTAATTTGAAAAGGATTTTTTAAAAATCACAACACTTAAAATACACAGATGTGAAAGTGCTTTAAAACAAGTCAGAAACACATGACTTCCCACTGCCCTTGTGCAAACATCTGGCTCTCCACCACTTGGCATGTCCAGATGCAGAAACACAAAGTGTTAATGTGCATATCTGTTAGCTACCAGATGTTGTTCCTTCACATTCTTTCTCATTCAGTCTGTTTGAGAGTCATGATATGTTTTTTTCTCATTACATTAGTCTAAGAGATCTTCAAGTTTAAAATAAAGAGAAACTGTGCATGGATGTGGATGGATGGATGAGTTTTTGTTTAAATAATGAATAGTCTTTTTGTCACAAGTCCTTCTTTGTAGGCTTATTTAGGAGTCTCTGACCTGCGAAACACTCCCTGGATGAATCAGTAGTGTAATGTATCATTCGATCCACTAGTCTTACAGTCTATCCTGGCTTGCCTCCACATGGATGATCTTCTACTTCATTCTTATAATAGGTATTTTGACACTTTGTCTGGTGTTAAAAACCTTCAGAGATCTCAATGGAACAACCCATGCTTTTTTGTTTGTTTGTTTGTTTACAGCTACAGGTTTTGAATAATCTGTGTCTTTTATCCAAACACCCTTCATCATAATGGTAGTAACTCTTCAGTAATAATATGTAATAATGAATCTTCATACATAGAATGAACTGCAACCCAGTCTATAGAATCTTTATACATAGAATGAACTGCAACCACTTTGTCTGGTGTTAAAAGCCTTCAGAGATCTCAATAGAACAATCCATGGTTTTTTGTTTGTTTGTTTGTTTACAGCTACAGGTTTTGAATAATCTGTATCTTTTCTCTAAACACCCTTCATCATAATGGTAGGAACTCTTCCGTATATAATAATGAATCTTTATACATTGAATGAACTGCAACCCAGTCTATAGTGGTAAACAGCGGTTACCAAACTGCCTTGGAGTTTGTGAAGAAGCATATAAACCCAGGGCCTTGATGGTGGCAGTCAGCTAGGGATATGCCATTATATTTATCCCAAAGGTTCATATTTATGGTATAATGGATCTTTTTTTTTAAAAAAAGCCAGATATTTATGAATTGCTCAAACAACATTTTTTTATAATCAATCTTTACTCCCAGGTTGGGATTGTACAGATCTCTGCTTTGTAAAATATAAATTTTAACACAAACCTATTCAATTCTAAGAAGAAATGCAATAAAATCTAAAGGGATAGAAAGAAGAGGCTTAAATCATTCCATAAATTAGGCTGAGTTGTTGATAAAACAACAATGTTCTTTTCTTCTCTGTTTTTATTAGCGTATCAAAATGAGTTGTATGTATTTGTGCTCAGAATATTCACAATTTTTTTTAATTCTTTAATTTTTAATTTTAAGATGCATTGGCCAACTATTCAATTTTATAAGTTGTAACTTTAGAATATCTTACAACATTTATTAAGAAGGATTTATTTAGCTCCTTGTTACCCTTATCATCTTTCCATTGAATTAACTGTCACATTAAACCATGATTGCAATTTTGTATGGAAACATTATCATGATTTTAATAAATAGCTTACAAAACTTCACATGTAACTTGTTTTCCTTAAAAAAACAAGTGATTTCTGGAAATGCCCTCATTAAATTCTAGATGAATAAAATGAGTCATTTTTAAATACATTTTGTGTTTTAGCCATTTGTCAAATAAAATGCTGCCTGAGCTTGCTTATAGTGTGGATATTTTTCTGTAGGGACATTAATAAGTAGTTATCAAAGATCAAGTATATTTTTCAAATAAGAAAATCTTTTATTTTTTCTGATCACAAAATGTAGCTTCAGAAATGCAAACTACATAAAGAAAAATAGTCTTGAATAGTACCACTCACTGACAACCTCAGTTACTCTTTTAGAACATATTTATTTAAAATGTATATGTGTATGTATACATGTATGTATAAACACACATATGTCTATAAATTTATATCTATATCTAAATACTTACCTATATGTGTGTATGAAATTCAATACTCCTCTGAGTGCTTAAAAAGCTAATAGATGTAATAGCAGAATTTAGTCATCAAAGCGTAAGACTAGAGATTTTGGGCTCTATCAACCATCAATGAGTATGTGTCTTTAAATCTTTAAATTTCTTAATTTCTCTCAATGTCCCTCCTGGGACCTCCGGAAGGGACTTTTCAGAAAAATAACTTTAGTCGTTAAACATTTTTAGTGGGTGGAGAAATAAACACACACACACACACACACACACATACACACATAGCAACATTGAGCATCAGTAGTTGAAATCATTTGAAGTCATCCCTTGATTATTTTACTGCTTAATTGTTATTTTTTAAAAAATATTTTTAATATTTATAGTTACATAATATGTGTGCGTATATATGTGTGTGTGTGTATATATATATATATATATATATATGGCATATATGTGATGCTTTGATAGAGATGTACAATGTGTAATAATCACCTCAGGGTAATTGGGATTTTCATCATCTCAAGCATTTATCATTTCTTTGTGTGAACAGCATTATGAATAAGTCCACTCTTTTAGTTATTGAAAAGATGAAGCAAATTATTGTTGACTATAGTCACTCTTTTGTGCTATCAAATACTAGATTTTATTTATTCCATCTGATTATATATTTTGCACCCATTAACCATCTCCATTTCATTCCCTCCTGCCAGGTATACTTCCAGCCTCTGGTAACCATTGTTTTACTCTCTACATGAGTTCAATTGCTTTAGTTTTTTTCCTCCTACATAAGAGTGAGAACATGCAAAATTTGTCATTCTGTGCCTGGATTATTTCACTTAACACAATGTCCTCCAGTTCCATCCATGTTGTTGCAAATGCAGGATTTCATTACTTTTATGGCTGAATAATATTCCATTGTGCATATGTGCCACATTTTCTTTAACCATTCATCTGTTGATGGACACTTAGGTTGAATCCACATACTGGCTATTGTGAATAGTGCTGCAATACACATGGGAGTGCAAACTGCTTCCATTTCTATAACCACACAAATCCTGAGGACCTGATATGAAACTGAAGTAAGTACTAGAACGGCACTCCTTAAACATTCATCAACATACAAACCATCTGGTGATTTTGTTAAAATGCAGATTTTGATTGTGTAAATCTCAAGTGAAGAATGAATTTCTAACATGCTCACAGATGCTACAGAAGCTACTACTTTGAGAATCATACTTTAAATGATGAAGTGATAGAGCAAAGGGAAGTCCTGCTGTGTAGATCCTGAGTAGGAGTGCCCTGCTTAGCTCTTCTGAGGTTCACAGACGATTGAATAAAAGTGTCTATAGTTATAGTTATAAGATACAATATGAATGCACAAGTACATGTAACAGTGTAATAATACTTCCTTATTATAAACTACAACAGTGTAGTCAATTCATACATATGTCATAAATATGAAACATGGCTATTTGACCTAGGTTTTATGACATACAAAAAGAGGTCTGTGCACTTGCAAAAAGTAATTTTACTGAATTTTCAAGGTGGGCAGTTGGGGACCCAGCAAAACTCTGTAGATAACATTAATTTACCTGGGAGGACTTTATGGTAACTAGATAATACATCCCTGAGATCAATATCAGCCTGCCTCCTGTAAAGAACTAGGGATACCTGAGAAGTTTGGCTTAATTAGCATCTTCCATTCTAATGGCATTTGGAAAAATGAATTCTTCGAGCTTGTCATCAGAGTCAAGTATAACTTCTGTAGGTTTATATGGCAGATGCTCAGTTTTGCAAGCCTCAAATCCAATTATACATGGCACATCTTCACTAGAAAATAAAAAGTGTTCTCTTGGTTTAAGCACTAACCACAAACAAAGAAGTGGCCACGCTTTTTTTTTTTTTTTTTTTTTTTTTTTTTTTGAAGTGAACACCGGTGTGAGATCACTAATAGCTGAAGAGCTTAGGGCCTTATTGGTACCATCTAGTGTAAGACTAAAGGTATATAGTTTATTAATTCTATACATTCAATGTGGTGCTTTTTAACAAGGATATTCTCATTTAATATTGGTAATAGACACATGGGGTAGATTCTTTTGCTGTTGTTTTCTTCTCCGATGGGGAGATGAGAATATCACTGAAATTAAGTTACTTTTTCCAAACATTAGTGCCAGGAATAAGGAGAACTAGAACTTGACTTTAAATCCTCTGTCTAAATGTTTCACATCACAGAACATAGTGCGTCTATAGATAAATTTATACACACACACACACACATATATATATACATATACACATACACATATATATTCATTCAGTTATTTATTTGGTTTGCTTATTTATTCATTTATTCATTTGTTGGTCTTCATTAATCTTTGGTGGATCTTTCAATGTGACAACTGAATAGTATTTGATGGTATGAGATATTTCCCAGGGTAGTAGTTTGGTAGTTGGTTGCATTTAGAGGGACAACTCAGCCTGTAGATCCTAAAAGTTCTCTTTTCCAAACTTATACACAGATTATAGAACCATTGTCTAAATAGAGTGGCACATTGCTCAGTTAAGGGTGTTCAGATAATCCTAGAGAGAATTTCCATCCATACCTAAAATATCTAGAAATATAGAAAGAAATCATCAGGAAGCTTGTTGTAATACCTCGGGCCTGCAATGTGTTACACGCTGAGAAAGAACAGAAAGCTGTCTTTATAATGCCACTTCTATAAAACTCTACCATATTCTGAGGCAAGTAAACTGAGAAATAGTTCTGCTGTAACTGAGGGACTGTGAAATCATCCTAAGAGGAAGTTGTGAAGCCAAAGGCTATATGTGGGTGCCTCACAAATCATCTGGTGGGTGCCTTAGAACACCCACATGTAGTCTTTTGCTTCACAACTTCCTCTTAGCACGATTTCAAAGAGCAACACAACCCTGTTTGTACTAGCTTCTTTTATAAAAATTAATGGTGTAGTAATTACAATGCATTTAGTGAAACTTTTACCAAGGAGTTGTATACACGATGTTAAACAGATAATATAAAAAAGTGCATTGGATACAAGTGTAAGAAAAGGAACTGAACTCATTTTTCATAAATGAGTTATAGTGTTTTCAGTCACTTCAAAGGCTACAACTTAATTGTCTCAACAAGAATATAAATTCAAAAGTATGACAAATGACTGGGAGTATTTGAGAAGTGGTAAGGTTTAAAGGCATCATTTGGCAGGGAATTGAAATACTTATATTTATTAGCTATATAATGTTGAAGTAAAGACTAATAACCTTGAAAGAAAAGTAATCTTCATGTTTTGATAGAATTATAGAAGCAAATAATATATAACAAATAAAAATCCAAGGTAAAATTTTTAAAAAAAATTTAAGACAGGGTCTCATTCCCATTGCCCAGGAATGGAGTACAGTGGCACGGACACAGCTCACTGACGCCTCAACCTCCTGGGCTCATGTGATCCTCCTGCTTCAGCCTCCTGAGAGGCTGGGACTACAGGTGTGGATCAATATGCCTGGCTAATTTTTTTGTAGAGATGGGGCTTTGCTAAGTTGCCCAGGATGGTCTCAAACTCCTGGACGCAAGAGACCCACCCCCCTAGACCTCCCACATTGCTGGGATTACAGGTGTGAGGCACTGCACCCAGCAGGTAAAACTCTTGATAAGGAAAATGGTACCAACCACAGAATTATTCTTATGCATAGAATATTTCAAGTTTCTTATGGGTAATCCATTTTGTGTTTGGAATAGTCAAAACCTTATTTACTAAGAGGTTCATCATGTGCTTCATCAGTCTTGTAAAACCTTTCCTCCCAAGTTTCCTCCTTTAGTCACTTTCTGCTAGAGCCCATGCCCACTGTGGGGTCCAGAAAACAAAAGCTATGTAAACAAATACCCAGAAGAAAGAGCAGATAAATTCAAATTCATCCATATTGTTATACATTTGCTTTATTCGATTAAATCTAGTCATGAAGAAGATGGTTGACAAACAAAATGTAATTTCAGATGTTTTGTGACTATCAATTCGAAATTAGTGAAAGAGATAATTACGTTTAAAATTAATTTAGAAAATAATAATATATAATAAACTATGTAAAATATATTCATATTTATCACCAGTGGTGCTAAAAATTTAATGAAAATGAAATGTTCCTACCTGTGGTTTGAGTCTGCACAGAGGAATTTAGTCATCTGTTGTTTACAGTCAAGATATTTTTACTCAGAGGATATTAACAAAGTCAGTACTTTTAAATAAATAAATTAGCACAAATGGTGACTATTTTATTTTATACTGCTATATCATGTTTATATTTCTCGATGCAAAAAAACTGTCATAAATGACTTCTAAAAATTTTGATTATTTTTTCCTACTGCATGGAAATAATTGCCTAAACAAAGACTTTCAAATTTTAGCATTCATCTGAATAAACAAATGAACATACTTGTTTAAAAATTTGAAAAGTAATATGTTAGCAAGTAAGCACTTTATTAAATGAGAGACTGAAAGTTCTTTAAGATATCAAGTAACATCATATACTTTAAGGGATATATCAAAGAACCTCTGTTATGTAACAAACTTTCCTCCATCCACAAATGGTGGATTTGTCAATCGTCACTAATACGTGGTATTGTGGCCTGAGCTAGCCTGTTGTCTTCCCATGGCTATAAAATAATGGACCATAAGATTAATGACATAAACCATTCATTTTTCTCAGATTCCCTGAGTCAAAAATTCCAGGTGGGTGCAGAAGGGTTAACAGTCTCTGCTCCATCACATCTGATGCCTCCATTAGAAGGTGTGGAGACCACCGAGGGTTACAACTGTCCAAGGCTAAAGCTCAATCCCTCAGGTGTTTCTCACTTGCTCATGAACTTGATGTCTGGCAGTTGACACCAAGGAGCTGGTATCTAGAGCTGAGTAGCTAGGCTCCTTGGGGCCTCTCTGCTTCAGAGGATTCGGTCTCATGATCTCTTCAACACGATGGCTTCCGACTAGCTGGACACCTTACTTGGTGACTAAGAGCTCCGAAGTTGTATGTCCCAAAAGAGAGTGAATCAGGTGAAACATTACCATCCTTTTTAATTTAGCCTCACAAGCCTCACAAGAATACATGTCCAAGCTATTCTCTCTCTTAGGAATGAGGCATTAAGTCCAGTCCATATATAAGGAGAGGAAAATCAGGCTCCGTCCCTTTAAGAGAAAATTCATATATAATTACAATAAAAGTGGGAACAAAGAGATGTTTTTCAGTCTCTATAACTTGTGCTCTTTTTCACTCCACTGAAAAGAAAAGCAATTGCATGACATCACCAACAATCTCAAGATAAAAGAGAGAGGCAAGTTATTTTGAGACCAGAAAGCTGTGATTAGATCAGGCACAGGGAGACTGATTCATTTCTGTCTCTCCCTCAACATGACTTGGGTGGGAGGATGGGAACGTCTCAGTTCTGCTAAAAATTAAAAACTGTGTGTGTGTGTGTGTACACATATATATATATATATATTTCAAGAATGCATACATACACATATATGTTTTAAGAAAAAGAGGCATATGAAGTCAGGTGAATGTGTGTGTGTGTGACAGGTATATGACCCTCACTTTCTGTCACACACACAAGCGCTGGCAATTTATTCTTTCACATGTACCTCTCTTGGTTTCCTGATTCTTTTATTCATTGTTTTAAAAATGACCTAGCAATTAATTTGCAATGTGCAAACTAGGGTGGAGTTTCTCTTCATCTTTGGTGATAAATTTCCTTAAAACATGAGGGAAACTGGTTAACATATTTATCAAGAATTTCTCTCGAAAGCCAGAGATTATTGAGTCATTTTTAAATGTTTCGGACTTCACCTTGGCCTTCTTTGCTGTGCAACAGATAACCATCATAACTACAGGTAACTTAAAAAAAGTAAATCTGTCTTGGTCACTTCTAAATGTGTATATGCTAAAATTATTTTGTTAATTTGTATCTCAAACAAAATAAGTAGAAATATCTGGGAAAAGGCTATAAGAGCAGGGAAGCTTAAAAACCTCAAAAACTGCAAAGGCATCGCCTGTAAAAAAAAAAAAAAAAAAAAAAAAAAAAAAAAAAAAAAAAAAAAAAGCCAAATCAGGAACAAGATCCCATTTGCAATTGCCACAAAAAGAATAAAATACTTAGGGATATAGCTAACTAGGAGGTGAAAGATCCCTACTAGGAGAACTACAAAATACTGCTCAAAGAAATCAGATATGATACAAGCAAATATAAAAATATAACAGGCTCATGAATAGGAAGAATCAATATTGTGAAAATGGCCACACTGCCCAAAGGAATTTATAGATTAAATGCAATTCCTATTAAACTATCATTAATATTATTCACAGAACTAGAAAATATTATAAAATTCATATGGAAGCAAATAAGAGCCTGGATAGCCAAGACAATCCTCAGCAAAAGGAACAAAGCTGGAGACACCATGTTTCAAACTGTAATATAGGGCTACGGTAACCAAAACAACATAGTACTGGTAAAAAAAAAAAAAAAAAAAAAAAAAAAAAAAAAAAAAAAAAAAAAAAAAAAAAAAAAAAAAAAAAAGGCATATACAACAGTGGAACAGAACAGAGAATCTAGAAATAAAGCCACATACCTACAGCTATCTGGTATTTGACAAACCTGACAAAAATAAATGATGCAGAAATAAATTCCCTATTCAATAAACTCTGTTGGGATAACTGGCTAGCCAGATGCAGAAGATTGAAACTGGACCCCTTCCTTACACCATATACAAAAATCAACTCAAGATTAATTAAAGACTTAAATGTAAAACCCAAAACTATAAAAATCCTAGAAGAAAACCTAGACATTATCATTTAAGACATAGGCATGGGCAAAGATTTCATGATGAAGTTGCCAAAAGCAATTGCAACAGAAGCAAGAATTGACAAACGGGATCTAATTAAACTGAAGAGCTTCTGCACAACAAAGGAAACTATCAAGTGACCTACAGAATGGGAGAAAATTTTAGCAAACTATCCATTTGACAAAGGCCTAATATTCAGCATGTATAAATAACTTAAATTTACCAGAAAAGAGAAAAACATCACAAAGTGGGCAAAGGACATGAACAGACACTTTTCAAAAGAAGATGTGCATGCAGCCAGCAAACATACGAAAAAAAGCTCAACATTACTGATCATTAGAGAAATGCAAATCAAAACCACAATGAGAAACCATTTCATACCAGTCATAATGGGTATTAAAATGTTGAAAAAATAGCAAATGGTTGTGAATTTATGGAGATAAAGGAATGTTTATACACTGTTGGTGGGAGTGTAAGTTAGTTCAACTATTGTGAAAGATAGTGTGGTCATTCCTCAAAGACCTAAAATCAGAAATACCATTCAATCCAGCAATCCCATTACTGAGTATAATTCAAAGGAATATGAATCATTCTATTATAAAGACACATGCATGTGTATGTTTGTTGCAGCACTCCTCATACTAGCAAAGACGTAGACTCAACCTAAATGCCCATGAATATTAGACTGGATAAAGAAAATGGGAAAATGGGATACATATACACCACGGAATACTATGCAGCCATAAAAAATGAGATATTTTCTTTTGCAGGGACATGGATGGAGCTGGAGGCCATTATTCTTAACAAACTAATGTAGCAACAGAAAACCAAATATTGCATGTTCTCACTTAAAAGTGGGAGATAAATGACAAGAACACATGGACAAATAGAGGGGAGTGACACACTCCGGGGCCTGCTGGAGGGTGGACAGTGAGACAAGGGAGACGATCAGGAAAAGTAACTAATGGATACTGGGCTTAATACCTGGGTGGTGAAATAATCTGCGCAACAAACCCCCATTGACCTAAGTTTACTTATGTAACAAAGCTGCACATGTACCCTGAACCTAAAATTTACAAAGTTTAAAAACAAAATGTATGGGGTTTATAAAATTTATAAAGTATAAAAACAAAAAAGAAATTGAGGTCATAATTACAACTTTTCTAAATGTCCAGACGGCTTCATTGGTAAATTCTGAAATGAAAATAAAGAAATGAATAATATCAAATTTATACAAATGTTTTCAGGCATATAGAGGAGAGAATACTTCATTACTTGTTTCAAGAGGCCAAGTTAACCCTCAAAACAAAACCTTATAAGTACATGACACACACACAAGCAAAATTACAAACATTGCTTAGGAACATGATGTGTGTGTGTCTCAAGCCTCGCCTATATTTCATATTACGAGTTTCGTCTAACAATAAATTTTACTTAGTGGTCTCATCACTATGCAGAACACGGAATTCAACTCAGAGGATTCAAACAGACTGTTTCTAGGATTCAAATAGAAACAAAACAAACCAAATAAAACCATTTTAAACCATTGAGTAAAGTGCCTTACCATAGCTAAAATACATGTGATATTATGATAATAACACACATTTTGTCTGAATTGTTAGAACTCGAAGTGTATTTTATGAAGAAATGAGCAAGCAAACAAAACAGTGAATAAAATAGATGCTTAGGGAAAACTGTCTTTCATGTTCATCTCTGATGGGTTTCATTCGGAAATAATGTAAAACTTCTTTAGATATGGAGAGTGATGGTCACATGTAATTAAAAGGCAGAGATTCTTGCTGGCAATAAAAGGTTTGAATGGCTTCATTTTTGGTTTAAGTGTGGCATTGTTTTAAACATGAATGCATCCATTTTACATGTGTATTAATTTTGGTTTTATTAATCATAATTCAAAAGTAAAAATCACCTTTATACATTATTAATCTATTCTGGAAATACTTGCTTTAGACACAGGCAATCCCTCATCTATCTTTTAACAAGTTATGAAACACATCGCTAAATCACCAGAAGTCTCCTATACAGAAAATAATATATAAAGATCAATTTTACGTGTGATCTCTTTGCAGATATTAACTAATATTTAGTGGGAAAATTTATTTCAGACTCATCTAATCATAGTTACCATAGAAAGGTAAATGTGTTAAAGGGCCTCTTAAGTTCCGTCTGACAGGCATCTTAAATGATGAAAGTAGGTTAACTGTTATGGGTGGGCTTAACATAATACCATTTTAGCTTTCTCAGCTAGAAATACCACCTTGTTCCCTGTTGACCAAAAGCTCCTTTAAGGAGAGAGAAAGCAGTGCATTCCTTGATTATCGGGCAAGACTTGACAAGTATATGCAAAAGATATAATCCACATGTTGTATGAATATATTGCACTCACAGAGTAAAAAATAATTCCATAAGTGTCCTGTTGTCATGGCATTAACTCATGGTGAGGGAAAAATAAATGGGCCATGAAGAAGGGGAATAATAATAAAGAAATATTATTTCATAATTTAATCTATCAGTACTTTCAGTCCTTATCAACAAATACATGAATGCAATCTTTTGTAAGATTATAAACAAAATTCACATAATTCATGATGACTTTTTCAAACTCTCTACTTGAAAGTTAAATATACCTCTTAAATCATCATGTCCATTTCCAAAGCTGACCTCCTGGTCTGTCTATCTATAACTGGCTCTCTCTCTGCTGCCTTTCCCATCTTATCCCTGCAGGAGCTCAGGATAAAGAATTGGAGTCAGTGTAACTCATTTATTTCTCTCACCACACATCTACCTGCTAAATATTTAAAATGGCCCACGTCTGATTAGTTCCCAGTCACTGCAGTGCCACTGCACATGCTCTCTCCTGCTTAGGGCATGACCTCCTGACTAGTATTTCTGCTTCCACGTCTGTTCCTCTTCTTCGGTCTCAGATACACTGGTCCTTATAAAATATGCCCGGTTACATTCTTACCCTAGCTATTCACTTCACTCTGAGTAAAAGTAAAATTTTGGCATTTTCCTCGTTTTCACCTACGTTAATTTTGGCAATAAAATAGACAGGTTTGTTAAAAGAACTTCACTGAAAGACGTAAGGATCTTAGAAAGTTGAATAACTTAGTATCCAGTCATTTGATGAGATTGATAATTTTGCACTTTTCAGGTGCACTGAAACAAAGCAGGGACATCATTTAACAGTTTTCAGAGAATTCTCATACGCTGCCCATGGACGAATGGAAAAGTTCATTATGCAAATTAATTCACTTTAGATTCAGAGGAAGTCTTTCATCCACTTGCAGTGCTTTGAAAGCTGTTAGTGGTGACCTGGTTCTAATAATATTCCCAAGACAATGTTGCATCATCAACAATTTATTAAGAGAATACAAGAATGAAATCAGCACCCTAGAATTAATGTAGGCTTTACCAGTGCTGCTTTCTTGTCTTGTAAGTTGTTCAGGGAGTGGAGTCTACATGTGTATCCTGGTTAGGACATAAACACGGAGGTAAGAAGACAACTCTGAAATGTAAATATCGAGTCAAGGCAGAAAACATTTAAGGTGACTTTTAGGTTTGTTAACCTTTCATGTATTATACACCTATGTTTCCAGGGCTGAGAAAAATATCAGCTTATAGGTGAAAAGTGAAATCTATTTTCCCCAATTTCCATTTATTTACTTCTGAAAACACATGTACATAAATACACACGTCTCTTCATATTCACATGTGCAAGTGCATGCAGACTGAAATGGAAAGTTTAAACTTTCCTCAGTAAGTACAATTTCATCAGGTTACAATTTTTTAAAACATTTGTGGAATCATGGGTGATTTTACATTTTATTTTGTCTTTTCTGTCCTTTTTCAAATACAATTATAAATAGCCATCACGTAATTTCACTACCGGTTTATAGCACTTTCTGTGGTGCTTAATTTTCTAAGTCTTAGAGAGGTGAGCTATTTTTCTTCAAGACAATATCTGTCTATCAAAGTCTATTTATATTATAGAATAGACATGTCATGGCAAAGGGTCACTTGTACAAAATCTTCAGTTTTGTTTCTTTTGTTTTGTTTTTAATGAGAAGTTAAATGACTTCTAAAATCAGTAATTAAAAGACAAAGAGAGGGAGGAAACCCAAGAGCAATGCGACAAAATGCTTCAGTGTTCAGTGTTGCACAGGCCATTTAATGTGTCTGGGCCTTTAGTTTTGGTATGGATAAACCTTAAATGGTGAGGAACAAATAGCCACTGAGTTCCATTTCAGCCAGAATACATGGAAGTCTCCAATTCCGCTGAGATTGACCATTACCATTAATACCAGCTGTGATGTGTCTTCTCTGAACCTTAGCCTCTTGGCTGCAGTGGAAGTTCTCTGAAATTTTTGGGTCCTCTTCTTTTTTGTGTGACCCTTCTGAACAGGGTCAGGACACTTCAATAATAATTCTTGAAGCAACCCAGGCCTTATTTTCTACTGCTTTCAAAACGACGGCTTGGTATTGTAGATAATAGGGGAAGAGAGTTGATAAAACAATGCGATGTTTTTAAAGTGAAAGAACATTTTGAGAAACCCTCATTTTACGAAGAAGCAAACTTTCACTCATCGGTGTAAGATTTAAAGATGAAAAAGTACATTGCCCTTAGAATTGGTAAAAGCACCTCACTAATCCCTAAATAATTTAATGTATACTTATTTTATCAAGTATCTACTGTGAAGTAATCTTAAAGTCACAGGACAGTCCTGATGGAGTGATATAAATGAGATGATTAAGCATCTTTCTGTAGCTGCTGTTTCACAGGTGTATTACCACCACAATATTATCCATGTTGGGCAGTTCCTAGTGTTGCTTTGCAGGACATGAAGGTGGGAGTACACTTTGGTGGCTTCATCCCCACTTCTTTTTTTCTTCACATGAGGGAGAGTGGGCCATGGTGAGAGTCCCTGTGTACCTACTTAAGCATCACTGGAGTGATTAAACTATCCTTATACAAGAAATAGATACAGCTTTTTCCCTCAACCAAATGACACCTCTTGGCGGCCAAAAAACCTTCTCCAGGATTTGGCTTAGCCTGTTCTGTTATCATCCTTCCATTTTCACAGGAAGAGGGTACTCTTTTAATTAGAAAATAATCCATGTATACTCCCAATAGCACTCACAATCTCAGATTTTAGAAAAGCAATCTCTACGGACTCTTGATTTTGACTAAAACACACTAGAAGGTGATTATAGAGTTTGTCTTCTTGTTTGCTTTTTCACTTCTCATCTAGCAAGAGACAATATCCTTTTAAAATTATTGAAGAATTACATTCATTACCCATTAGAAATACCAGAAGAAAGTGGGGCGTAAATATGGCTTAGAATTTGGTATGATTGTGAATTGGTTAGCATTTGTTCTGTTCTATATGGATGTAAAGATTGTCCTGAGTTAGGATAAGCAATACATAAACTAATTCATATTCATCATTCAAATGTCTTCACATAATTTTTTCTACAATTCTTCACATTAGACTATACAAATTTAAGACAATACATATTCCATATTGTGCCAATGTCATTGATTGAAAAAGATCTTATAATATTTGCTGATCTTTTCCAGGACCCTGAAAAGTGTCCTTTGACCCTTTTTTTATATGGAAGGGTCAAAGAAGTATAAAACTGATCCTCCAAGAAAGATGTATAATTTAGTTAAGTTTAAAAAATTTTATAAATTAATACATTGTATCTGCAAGAATAAAGAAATGACAAGAATGACTTTGTTGTTTAATTAAAATGAAGAACAATTCCAGAGTCGATAAATCCTCAGAGGAGTTAGGTGCGCAGTGTGCTACAATTCCATCTAGTTATGCTGTGTTGCAAATGTAAAGTAACTTAGTCTGGATCCAAATGTGTGGTGTGAAGACACACTATATGAGCAAGCATAGGAAGTTCTCAATTAAGATCTTAGGCTGCACTCAGACTGAGTTAGAATAACATTATTTATGGATGGCTATCTCTAGACATCATTATGTCCAACAATGATTCAGAAATTACATATTTCTTTGTTTTTCTTCTTCTATAGATGATGCCATTTCTTAAAGGCCATGGACACTTAAGGGAAGAAAAACATTTACATTTATCCAAGTAAGTCAATCCTTTCATTTGGTAGATTAGCAAACTGAAGCTCCAAGACATCATTTAGTTAACTGACTTACAAAACTTCTTTGTGGAGTATGGGCTAGAGACCAAATCCAGTCAGGAGACTTCGCCAGCACAGATGCGGATACACACACACACACACACACCCCTACAAATATTCATACGTCCACAAATAGTCACGTAGTCACGTGCATTCGCTAGTCTCTGTGGGTATTTTTCCCTATGCTTCATCTGCTTAAACATATTTTATCACTATATAATGCTATGGTTATGTTATCTATCAAATATGTATATACTGATAGCATATATTATATTTAATTATGCTTACATAATTTTGTATTTACTTCTGAATATTTACCAACTTAACTATTTTCTAAATGGTGCATTGACTTATATATTTATTTGGCCACAAGCAGTATCCTTGACAGAAACTTCTAGGCTACCTGCAAATATAGGCTCACATAATATACCCTTAGGATTAATACATATTAAATATGCACTCTACATTATATGAATTTATATACACACAAATGCATTCACAATTATGAAGCAAGTATAAAAGACATTTGATTATGTAAAAAAACCTACATATATCAAGGTACGTATGCTTAAATTTAATTCAGACGGGTATTTATAAAATCTGTTTTCTGTTGACATCTACTATAGGAGCACTGCAAATCTACACGAGATCATAGACTTTACTTAGGTTTACTTTACCTGCTTGGACATTACACAGACCCTGGGGTGATGTCTTATCCACAAAAGAGAAGACACACATTGGATTCATTGGTCTTTCCTGCTGAGAAATGATAACGAAGCAAGGGTTAACCCTGTTTAAACTTTTCATTTTATTCTATTAAAACCGAGCAAGGAATGCAAAATACGCTCTGTTCTATTCCTGAGTTAAAGGCGAACATGGTAAAACAAACTGGAAAGAGGCTTTGAATAAATCAGGAAACCCATTCTCTGCTGTACAAACAGATGGGCGAGATTGTTCAGAATACATTAATTTTTCAGAGGAAAGGGCAAGAAAATGGCAGCCTTTTGGAATGTAGGCTCTGATATTTTCCCCAAACAGACCACACGCTCTTATTCTCAAAACATCAGAGAGACAAATAAACCTGGAAAAGCATGTAGTCCAGGTCTGCCTGGGGGAGAAAGTCACAGAGGTCTGTGAGGAAAAGAGAGATGCCATTTCCTTCTTGGAAGAAGGTGGGAAAGTTATTGTTTAGGTGGGGGTGTTGAGATTTTATGTTAATAGCGAAATAGTAAAGATCTTTTTATGTGATATGGTAAAATTAGGAACAGTCTCAAATGATAGTTGTGTTCATGGAGTTTTAAAGGAATATTTATTTTAAATATGCCAAAATGGAAGAAGTATCTTTTGGGAGTTAGATAAATATAAATGCTGTAATAAAAGCATTGATTGCATCAAAGTGCTATTACCTCTCAATATTCATTTTCACTTTCTTCATTAGTAATAATATCCCAATTTTTATTCCTATACATTGCTACCTATAACAAAGAATAGAATTTCCAGTCTACCTTACGGCTACATGTGGCCTTGTGGGAAAAAAAAAAAAAAAAAAAAAAA